>NC_086332.1:67780873-68080873 GCF_032445375.1 Bacillus rossius redtenbacheri
TCGCAGTCAAGGAGCTCAACGGACTTAACCCCACGAAGAAGGTAACTGGTATCGGTCAACATACTCGCCAGTTCAACGTTGCTGGGTGACTCCTGAGTGTAAAAACTCTCTCAGCGGAATTGGACTATTCGAGTTTGGGCAAACATCGCCCGAGGGTGGTAAACGCTCGACGACGACTGTCACATTTTTTTTACTCGTCGGTCGAGTAAGCGAGTTAGCGAGTTCAAGAGAATACCGAACAACAAGGGATTATTTCACACGAATAAGAGTGCATTGTGTTTTGAGAATGAGCAGCAAGTGACAGAAAGGGCAGAGTTTCGTAACTGGACTTGGGAAATTTACCAGAGCAGTGACTTAGTCTCGAAGTGAAACGGACTGTGCGACCCCGACCAGTGGTGTCGTCTACGATACGAGGGATAATGCAGTGTTTGGTGTAGACTAACTACTAATACAAGTGTACGAGTGTGACAGGTCGCCTCTTCCTGGGAGCTGACGAGTACGGCTGGGTTGCGGTTCTTCTTCGCTGATCGGTGCAAGACTCCTGCGGGACTTCGTGTTGATACCAGTGCGTCGCCATCGAAGACCGTGTGGACCGCCGATTGCGAGTAGCGTTGTGACGTGGCAGGCGACAACGAGACCACTTGCTACAGCAACGCCCTGGAGCGGACACCCCGACTGCGGATTCGGAGGCGAGGGTTCGACTTTGTAACACCTTGCCACACGAGGGGGTCTTCTATTGTTTCAGTGTCCTACACGCAAACATGTAGGGCGCCAACGAGTGTCTTCGAGCAATTCAGTGCGCATACAGGACTTACGAACTATAGCTTTTTATTTTAGTATTTTATAGGGTTATTAGTTGTAAGTGATATTAATCAGTATTAAATTATTTCATGTTTTATTTCTTAGGAATTATATACAAAATGTAGAGTAACCAAAATATTGGAAGATTAATAAATTATGTGTTTTGGTTGCTGTATCCATTGGAAGTTAAACCATGGTGACATTGTTTTCTATTCAGTCTGCAGCCTAGTTCTTTATTTGCATTATTTTTGCGTAATAATTAGTTCTTTTGATGAGCTGCAATTTTAAAAATTTTCTGGTATTGTACTATGCGATTAATTTTGGGACAGCGAGTAATCTGAACATTTCTCTGTTCGTTGTTCTTTCTTTGCGATTTACTCGCTGTGGATATTGCAAGAATCATAGAGAATGCGTGAGCGCACGTTTAGTTTAATTTGTACAAAGTTTAATAAACATTTTTACCGTTGCTCACGCAACAGTGTTTAACTGTCTCGTGCTAGCCACCAACACTCACTCCCACTGCACTGGAGCCGCGGACATGAGCGACCCGGGGCGTACGAGAGGCGCACGCCCGTCTGGCTGTGTCGCCGGACAGTCTGTGTCGCCGAACAGTCTGTGTCGCCGAACAGCCTGTGCACTGACACCTGAAAAACTCGCTTGTTCATTTCGCGATAGGCTAGAATCCACGTTCGTTTGCTTTTTTGCTTACTAATTCAGACATTCTGTGTTTCCAGGTGGTACCGCGGGAAAAACCTTATTTATATAGATACATAAGATGCAAAATAAGTAACTATTTATACTTTAGCATGTCACTCATCCTAGTAAGAATAACAGTTGTCATTGAAGTGAATATTTTTATTCTGAAGTTGTTGTTTTTTTAGATTACCTACATAAATTTGCTATCTAGCAGAGCGTTTCGTAAGCTTTAAGGTTTTAACTGTTCGTTTAAAAGATCGCAGTTTGAAAAGTAAGCTAACTTGTATTTATAAGCTCAATGTTGTAAAATGACAGATTTTTCCACTGTGACACTAGGTAGTTCAAAGGGAATTTAGTTTTGTTTAGTGAGTGAGAGTCCTGTCATATTTATCCGGTTTTGACCGGCACAGTCACTCTTCAGCAGACGCAACGTCTAAATTACAGGCGGCGTCTCTGTTTTCTGGATAAGAGACAGATGTGACATTTCCAGACCGTTCCGAGATTACGCCTTAGATATGAAGTCTGGTGCAGTGACGGAATTCGTTTGTGAGTGTTAGTGAGCACCCCGAGAATCCTCACCCACCAAGGGCAACGGCTGCGAGAAGACCTGCGGAGACCTTGTTGGCAGACGAATGTCATGACTCTTTATAAACACACTGTCATTTTTCTTGTAAACGGAACAGATATTTTCACGTAAATTTACACATATTTGTAAATTTTTTACATTCACACAAAAACAACTGTATCACTACAAAATAGTATTAGCAGTAATGGCATTTATGATTTGTGTTGTCCCAGTAAACCGTTCCCTGAATAGCTTTCCAGTACTAACAGAGCACATTAATAAGCATAATAAAACTAAATAAAGTATATTTATTAATTATTTGATTGCCTTTTCCATGGTTTAAAAACGTTATTTATGCTTGAATGAAACATCAATTCAAATATAAAATTATACGCCCATTTTTGTAACAACTATTCATGTTCTCGAAAAACAAATTTCACATATGCAAAAATAACTATAGCCATGTGTTGTACATGGTAATAATATCTTTCTTGTAGTATTACAAACTATTTCATGGCTTCTGGTTTACAAAGGCATATTTTGTAAAAGTTCATAAATGTGTTCTGTGTATATAATAATAAAACATAGGTAGTCTTCCAATAATCCGCACGGTTGTGACTTTGCATGAGCCGGATTACTGAAAATTCAGGATTATCGGTTGGTATCTCCCGTGATCTATAAACGCTTAGTTGTAGAGCACGAACATGTGTAAGATTGTGTTTTGCAACAAATATAATTTATCAGGCACATAAAGATAATCATTTCAACACAAATACAGACAAAACCCTATTTTTTTTTTTTTTTTAATTTTAAAGCTTGTATGTACACCGAACCGCACCGAACACCCCCGACTAATCACAGGCCGCGTTGAGCGCTTCCCACCACTACTTACTGGCGTGCGTACTGTAAAAGCGTTTTCCACCTAAACTCAAATATGTGTGTATTTTAGCCTTAGTTAGCTTAGTTTGGTCAAGTCCGAAATTTCATTGCTGGTGCCCCATCATTGGGCATTCCGTACCGCTGAATGCCGGACTATCAGAAGTCAACAGAAAATAACCGTTATTATCAACGCAAGCCCCGGTTTTCTTTTTCAGAGTTCTATTCCCCCGATCCAAAAGTCGTTTACACAATGACACAATTTTCACTTCAGAGCAGTTGACACAAATATGGCGTGAATCCATATTTATTGTGTTTCTCGAGCAGCTAAAACTTAATTTGTGAGACTCGGACTTACTCCACCTCATCAGATGTGTGTCGTATGGTAAAAATTTAAAACTTCAATGTTCAAAACAGGTGATTTAGCCATAACAGTTATTATCTCGATAAATTATTTGCTTCGCGCAAGTAGACAAATAATGTGTTCTAAATTGTGTGTTAGTTCCTTGTTGCACGTTTGAAATAAAAGCTATATTTATTACCTCCAACTATGCGTGGCGTACCGTTTAAAATTTCTGTCACGTTTTTGACGAAGCGGACGAGAGAGGAAATCATTATGGAGGCACGATGTTGAAAAAGATCAAAGATAACATTTTTTTTTCCTCCCCGGGCGGCTACGCTAACAGAACTCTTCGCAAATACGCTTCGTTTCACTGTGCTGCGAATGTGTGTTGCTGAAAACGGCAGAATAAACGAAGTGTTTGGAAAGTAATCAATCATCTGCACTCTGACTGATGGTCGTTAGTTGCAAAGGGCGTGGCTTCCCAGCAACTGGACTTAATTTTGTGCAAATGTTCCAGTCTGGCAGGCATTGTTATCGAGAGGTGCGACGAGGTCTATCTACGCATTATATTCCAGGATTGCTTTCACTTTCACGACACCACAAGAAGAATTCCAACACAGTCACAAACCATACTGTGTAGAAATAAGTTGGAGTTTGCGTGCGTTGAGAGGTACTGCATTAGTGATTAATCTAAAAGGCTAGTATATCAAGTACAAATTTTCAGTGCATGTGGTTCTGGGAGTATTAAATATTTCGAAAACATGTTTGGGTGATTTGTTCCTTAAAAAATATAAGAGCTGAAAAACAAAAGCAATAGTTAAAATATGTCAAAGTACGTTAAACCAAGCGAAAATATGCCAGTAATTATTATTAACTTTAATTTGTTGTTTAAAATACTTATTGACTTACTCATTACTAAAAACATTACCTCAAATTCTAACCATAGCCCTTCCTGTATTAAGGGGCCCGCCTCGTCAGGGGTGTATGTGTGTTAGTGAGGCGGGATGATAAGCGCGACGCTCGATGGTATTTCTAGCGCGGTATCGCCTCTAAGCTCAAGGCTCTGAACTGGCGCGCAGTCTTCTCGTCGTCAATTGATAAATGTGAAATTTGTGCGGTGACCGTATTTTTATATTACGGGGAAATTAAGATAAAGGTGTAATGCAAGACCCTTAAGTGCTTTCAAGAATCTGTACCACTTGTTTTACACCTAAAAATTACTCTGAAAACATGCGTTTCAGCCATTTTAACTCTTCTAGAAATACAGTTTAAAAACATGATCCAAAATTAAAAGTACTTTTCGGGCCTCAGCGAACTCTTAAATGCTTTTCGTAAACACACCCCACTCGGATATCTTGAGTAGTTTTGAAATCGCGTTGTTTTTCCTGAAGCTCTGCACACCGTGTGTGTGACCAGGTAGGCGGGCCCCTTAAGGCAAAGTCTGACATATCTATATGACTAGGCTTACCTGCTAACATAGTACGAATGTTTCGTCCACATTAAATGAATACTTCTGAACGTCGCTAGCTAGGTTAAGGTAGTAGTATCCTACATAAATTTTCTTCTAATATTTCGTGATTTGGCAATTTACTTTAAACAAATTCAAAATTTAACCATATGTAATCTTATATAAAAATTAATGTTTGTTCGCGTGTGTTCATCTTCTATGCGTTCGGGCATCCTTCATTCGATTGAGTTGAAATTTTGCATACTGGACCTTCTAAACACGGAGAAGGTGTCTAGGTGAGATGCTGATAAAATCAATCCTTTAAGCAGAAATTTATTATTCTTGATAAAATTTCGCCATTGCATTTTAACTCATAGTTCATCCGATCTCTATGAAAATTGCACGCTTGACCTTTGAAACCTTGAAGGTATTAGTCTATGGAGTGGTTGTCTGTTCTGAAGTTGAAGAAAACTGGTTAGCAATAGCAATTGGGTAGCAAAACATGTAGCTGTATAAAGGCTATTGTGTTATAAATTTTTTTTAGCTTGAAAATAACTCACTATGAATAATCTTAAATATGCCATAATGTAATGAATATTGCTAAAAATAAATAAATTAGGGTTTAACTTCATTATAACCAAAAATTGTTTTGCTCTACAGAAAGAAGTTAGAGGTCGATCTCATTTTGACTTCAAAATGGCAAAGATTATACACACGAACTCCCCTACTTCTTACCTCTATGTTTCAAACACGAGGAAGGTCACTGTTCAGGTGAGATTCCGATAATACCAACCCTTAAAGCAAAAATTAAGGTGGCGCGCGAGTGGTATCGGATAATTACCAGTCAGAACTTTATGTCAGTTCCTCTTTTCTATGATCTGAATAATAATGGTGGCGTGCGAGTTGATAGAGAGAGATAGAGAGATAAAGAGATATATATAGAGACAGCGAGAGAAAGAAAGATAGAGTGAGATAGAGAATACATCTAAATATAGATATATAGATAAAGATAAATTTTAATATATACATAGATGATATAAATATAGAGAAAAAATAAAGTTTTAGAGATATATTTATATAGTGATAGGCCGATATATAGAAGATACATATAGAGATATGGACAGTTATGGATAAATATAAATATATATATAGATATACAGATAGAGATAGGGATATTGAGAAATATTAATTGATATGGAAAGTTTAATAGAAAGAGATATAGAGATATTCAGATATATATATAGTGTTACAGAGAGATAAAGAGAGCGATATATGTAGAAATGCTTTGTATGTGTAGAAACTTAAAAAATTACAAAAAATAATAACTATAGAGGCTTTGCAACGCATGCCGGGCATTAGCTAGTAGTTTATAAAAGGTATTTTCTAATAAACAAGATCATATTATAGTTTCGTATGAACTTAAAGGCAAATTTTTATGTCCGTTATGTACCGAAAGCACGAAATCATGTGGTATTTCGTATTGGCTTAACCACTCGTATGTGGTTTTTATCTTTAAACTTTTTATTTTAGGTATATCATTGAATAAATCAACAAAAATTAATTTTTCCCAAAACCACAAAAAACTCAGGTTTTTATATTTAATATATATACTAAAACTAAAGTGTTTTAAGTCGAAGGCTTCATATAATAAATAAAACAAAACGGTGTACCACATGATTTCATACTTTCAGTGCATACTAGGACTGACATAAAAATCTGCATATAAGTCCATAAAAACTATAAAATGAGAACTTGTTTGGTAGAAAAAGGTTTTTATAAACAATTAAATATGGTTGTATTAAGAATTTGTTAAAAATTATGAGCAAAAACACAAAATATTAGAAGAAAAATAATGTAGGATTCTACACTCTTAAGTCTAGAGTTAAGAGAGAGAAGTACGTCATGGCGCCAATTGCTGCAATGGCTGGCCAATCCTCAAACATAATACACAATGTATGCTTTCCTTTCCCGCGTGATTAGAAACCAACATGATTATGTGAAAGACTAACTTAGGCTACTCTTAAACTCAGACTTCTAGGACTTCTAGGAAACACAATTTCTGACGAGTTTCAAAGTGTTATCAAGATTCAGCCGTGTAGTGCGTTATTGACCGAGCATCTGTATTTATATTCAACATCAGAGGCCTATCTCTTTAATGATTGACCCAAATCTCATTACACGCTTTATATTAGCTTCACCTGTATGTTTTTATGTTTGTAACCGACTCCTTTGGGTGCGATTTTGACCCACTTTAAACGGCCAGATTTCATTCAAACTTTGTAGATTTATCGAGGAACGATGACAATACACTAATTTGATAAGATTATTTCATTATTCAATTTACAAAATAAGATTTTTGTCCATTTATATAATTTTACAAAATTTAGTAGGCTATGTTTATATCGCGCCAAACAAACTGAAAGAAAAGAGTTCGCACATTGTAAAGAAAACCATTTAGCTCATATACGAACTCTTTTCTTTCAGTTTGTCTTTGGCGCGATGTAAACAAAGCATACTAAATATTGTGACATTTAATTAAATGAAAAGTGAGAGTGGATTATGATTATTGTGAACAATATACTTTCTTGAAAAGAATATTATCTATATTTGTAAAAAATATGAGTAAAATAACCTGCAATAAGGGCTTTAAATGTTGTTTCTTTCGTTAAATAGAGAAACACAATTACGTCTTTGTTTCATTTTCCCAATTATCCAAGAGTGAAACATTGTTATAAAACAACATTTTCTGCAAATATTTCACGAAACATGGAAAAATTGAGGTTTGATTTTGCTGTGTAACCAACAGCAGATGGTAAATCAAACACCATATGCATAACCTCAATAGCTACACCTGATGGGCGGATTTTTGAAATTCCACTCGAACACCAAGCAGTTACAAATACTCCAAACTATGCCAAGGTCAGTAAATCATTAAATAAAAGACATCAAACACGGAAAATATGGATAAGTTTGACAGATGATATCTCAAAAACATATTTGGATAGAGAGCAAAACTTACAGTTTAAATATTTTTACCTGGAAGAAATTGAGGAAAAAACAAAAAGTGCTGAATCTATACATAGTGGATCAAATAAAAAATTTGAAAAACTGTTAGAAAAATTTCTTGAAGGAAAAAAACTATATCTGAAACTCAAAATTTAGGGAAAATTGCAAAATATTTCATGATTGAGAAATTCACGGGCAGAAACTCAAATGCTTACCAGTGGATTAAAGATTTCAACAAAGAATAAGAGCCAATGCCACACTCTGCGTTGGGTCTACTTCCGACGTGCTTTGAAGCTCAGGCCATCAACGTGCCGTCATGCGGTGTTGGCGGCAAAGTACAGATTTTTAGATTAATGGGTTAGTATGCCTTCAATGATGGATTAGTAGCAAAAGTATAATTAAATTGATAGTAGAACTGCATATGGTGAGGTGACGCCCGAGAATGCGGAGAAAACCTAATCGAGTAATTTTGCTGAAATAACAGTAGTTACATACATGCTTTTTAATGCTTGTGCGACGATGCGCGCGATAGCCGTCTAACGATACGACTGCCGCGGGTGTGCGCGTTAGTGCGTTCGTGCACGTAACGGAACACGGCCGCAATGCGGGAGGAGAGGTCGCCATCATCCCTGGCGGGATTACGTCGTCCCGGCCTACTGGCCGTGATACGCCGCTGCTGCGGAAGATTATGGTTTAAGTTCGCAACTCGCTCTAGGGGGATCTCCCTGCCTTTCCTCTGGTGTCTTGCGGACGTAGTCGCTGATGGCTCCCTTCAGCCCACTTCGCGCGAGCTCTGAGTGCGCGGTGGCGCTAAGGGCGACAATGGCTCGCGCATCACAAGCCTGTACGCCCTTACGTGCCATGTAACGAACTGGTGTGCAGTATTAGCGTCGGCAACGCGCCTTCATTGGTCTTTGTCCCCGTTCCAGGTCATTATTTTATTTTTACGTTAAAACTATTAAAATTGTAGACTTTTTTAGTGGCCGAACTTCAACAAAATGAAATATATATGTAGTGAATACGTTTTGCATAATTAGCTGGTCAAGTTATTTTTTATTTATTTTTGTTTAGTATGGAGAAGGAGAACAAAATTGAATGAATAAATAAATGAAAATTTTTTATTTTAAAGGAAATGCTGTTGGCTACTGCTTGGTATAGTTTAAAAGTCGTTGGCTACTGCGTGGTATAGTTTAAAAGTCTTTCGTGTGTGTATATATATATATGTATATATATAATTTTATTTAGCCTTTTAAAATCATAAAAATTCTGAGGATTTTAAAGACCGGGTAATTTTTTTTCTGAAAGAAATTAGACCATATCTCATAGCAGCCAGTAAAATTAACTTTAAGCCTAAATAGTTCCAGTTTTATATTACATTAAATTCTCCTTATCCATACGGCACAAAAACGTTACCAATGCAACTTTGCCAACTTAGTATGCGAAAAGTATGCGATATATATATTTTTCATTTTGTGAAAGTTCAGCCATTCAAAAAGTCGGCACGTTTAACAGTGTGGAACGTAAATATAAAATAATGACCTTAAATGGGACCTACTCCCTCAAGCGGTGACCATATCGTTTTACGGTAGAATATTTAAGATAAAAAGTTCCCTATATTTCCTATACCTCTTACAATACTATGTTTAAACATTTTCATACCTAAATTGGCCCGTGAAATAATTTGTTTGACATTTTTCACTGTCCAAACAATACGTAATTAAGACTAAGTCATGAAACGAAACTTGTATAGACAAGTGCAATGACTTTTAAATGATGTTCGTAATAAGAAACCTTTGATAAAGGTTGAGCTGTTTGTAAATTATGTGTTAACATCTGGATATCACACAAACACGCCCAAAGATTTGACTCTCTTTTAGGTAGATTTCAAAGAAATACTACATATTGTAGCCGTTACAATGGCGTGACTTTCGGAAATATTTTATATAGTTTTCGTTTTATGGTCCATAGAGCCCAAAACCATCATCAACTCAAAAGTTATATATACATATTGCAATTAATATTATGGACATAATAACTACCGAATGTTTTAATAAATCACTTCCAAACTGGTACATAAAATCTGGTATCGGAAAATCTCGGTCGAGTTCGTTAATGGGCCATATCTGACCAAAAGAGTAGATATGGGGAAAGTTTTTGAAAAACCGAAAAATCGCTGTAACTCCCATAAAATGGAAAATATCACATTTGTTTGATCGTATTATAACTAGTAGGGTTAATACCAAAACCGTTTGTCTACATACATTTTTTATATGAACAACCATAACTGCAAAGGGTTGAAAAACAAGGGCTGGAAAACAAATATATATAATAACTACCTTCGTAGGCACAATATCGAATTCATACAAATTGTTTGTTAATCTTATAGTTTTTATCTAAAATTTTTGTCTGAAACAATTTTTTATCACACAAACCATTGCTGCAAGGGGTTGAAAAAAGAGGAGTAAAATTAAAAAAAAATCAAAACTCCCTTAGTATGAACACTATCAAATCCGTTCAAATTGTCTGTAAATATTATAATATTTATCTAAATATTTTGTCTGAAACAATTTTTGATAAGACGAGCCATTGTTGCAGGGGCTTGAAAAAATAAATGGTATAATTATTTAAAAGATTCATAAATTCCGTACCATGTACACTATTAAATCCTTTCGGTTTTATTGTAAAACCTTAAAATATTATCTACAGCTTTGGTTTGAAATATTTTTTATACGACTAACCATTACTGCAAGGGGTGGAATAAACAAGTGTTGAAGGACAAAACAATCCATAACTCCCTTTGTAGGCACACCATCAAATTCGTTCGGATTGTTTGTAAATCTTATAATTTATATCTAAAACTTTTGTCTGAAGCAATTATTGATAAGGTGAACCATTGTTGCAGGGGGTTTAAAAAATAAAGAGTAGAATTTAAAAAATTCATAATTTCCATATCATGTACACTATTAAATCCGTTTGTTTTATTGTAAAACTTAAATTATTATCTACAAAATTCATTTTAAATAATTTTATAAAACCGACCATTACTGCAAGGGTTGGGAAAAACAAAAAGTAGAAAGACAAAGAGTTATTATTTTTTAATAGATATTATGTACGGACCCTTTTGCACTCTTTGATGTTTTGATGTATGTCTTGGCCCCACTTTGAGGCGACCAGTTTAATATGTAGGCACACTCTTTACTATATTTATTAGCTTGCCCCACGTTGATGGGGACAAATTAATATGTGCGTACACTTCTACACTTTGATGTACATACTACAAATGGCCCCTTTTTGGTTAGACAATTTACTAGGTAGAGCTTTCTTTCTCTGTGTAAAAATTATATTATTATTTATGCTTAGGTAACATTCAGTTGACAAGTGTTGGGGAAAATCTGCCACAGTTAAGAATTGGCTTAAAGGACATAGACATATACACACTTGAATAGGTGAAATAGAAATAACTTATCACAAACACAATTAAAATTTTTACTTATTTATTAAAAAGAATGTCTCAAATTTACCCTTAATATTAATCCTTATTTATTAAATTCAAATTCCCTAACTGCTATTTGGCACCGCAGAACACATAAAATGATCAACTGACTGGAGTGACGATGCGCACATTTCATTCATAAGCAAAAGTCTTTATTTTGGGTTCGACGAAATTTACACAGTTCAAGTTCGTTAATTAGGGTTCTTAAATATTATAGATTTATTATAGGTTTTATTACGTCGGTAGAGCTCAGAGTCTCTCGTTCATCAGACCTCTTAGTTAAGTTAATTGTGTGTAAAAATAAATAAATTATATAAAAAAACAATTTCTCTTAGATATCACTTAAATCAAATTCTCAATGTTTATATTACGTTTAGGCCGCGATGTGACGAAATGTATGGGAGGTACGTGGTGATTAAATCTGAATTGGAGTGACAGCCTCTTACAATTCTTTAATCACGTAAAAATCACTCCTAGGTTCATTATCTTTTTAGATAATGCCTTAACTATGCACGTTTATACCCTAACAATGCATTATTATCATCCTTAGTCCAGGATGCCTATAATTATCTAGCTATTTCGCTGGATCTTTTCACATCGACGTCATACAGCAGTTCTAGCTTAATCCGGCCATTACATTCCTCCTTAACCTTCTTAATTTAAGTCAGTTAACAATGAGAGACGTATTTCAAATAGCGGCTCGTGATTGGCCGAAAACCAAAAGCTGTTACATTAATTAAATTTAAAACTAGTGAAAACCGCGCGCAACAATAGCGCGGAACACAAAATCTCTCATAAAATTTAAATACATAAATATTGAAGTAACAATTTACATTAAATATTAACGGCGTCAACTTAACCGTTTACCGTTTCTAGTCATTGCACCCTTAGAGGGGTCTCTGTAATTGTTCAATATTAAACGTTAATTTTATTCCATAGAACAGTATTCACATAGAGATACATGTTTAAATAATTACCGTTTTCAAATAAATAACATATCAGACATAGAACAAACAAATTAAATTAAACAGAAATAATTCCTTAATCTGGGCGAAAACATTAAATGTTGCGGTACAATACTATCAAATCCGTTATAATTTATTTTAAAACTCTTTAAATTTATTTAAAACTATTGGCTGAAACATTTTTTTTATGAAACGAACTATTACCGTAACAAAAGGGTTGAAATTAAAAAAAATGTCTTTAATATCAAATTTATTGTAATTTATTATTAACCATCTTAAAATTACTTTAACCTTTGTCAAAAAAAATTGTACGACCACGTGTTAGTTCAAGGGATTAAAAATAGTGTTTCATGGTCAAAAATAATTGCATACTTAGTAGGCATAATATGAAATTCGTTAAGACATTCAATGCCGGGTGCATTGAGTTAAAATTCCAAATATTTTCGCTGAATGGAATATGAGAAAAAGTTTAATCGATATTTTGTTTAATATTGACGAACATATAGTTTGTTATGTACTTTAAGTTCTTACAATGTTTCAGAAGTTTATAGAAGTTTCTAAAACATTTCCATAATAAATAGGTATTTTGAAATCACCTACGCCTATAGGCTGTGTCAAAAGAGATTTGTTTAATGCGTTTCTTTCTGGACACAAGTCCCGGTATCGCATTTTAGGTAAGCATTGTAAAGCTGCGTTCGAATCCGACAATTTGTGCTCATAATCTACTGACAAAATACTGCCCTAAATGTTGGCAGGAATTTTTTTGCTGTGTAAGCACTAAACTGTAACTCCCAAAATAGTTCTGCGAAGTTATCTGCTGTTGTTTATTTTTGTTACCCAACGTTTTTGTCTAGACAGATGAAAAGTTTTCAAATCTATCACAGAATGAACAATAGTTGATCATGTACGTACATGTTATTACGTTTGGTGTAAAATGTTTGGGACACAGACACCGAGTACAGAGCAAGATGGCCCACTCCAGAGGTCCCTGGTTCAAATTACTGTCCTGCCAACCTGAATTCGGTTTTCAATGTCTCAAAGGCACTCCAGGGGCATGCTGAGACGGTTTCTTTCAGCCATGGCCGATTCATTCTCAAATATCATTGGTCTGTGTCGTTCTGAGTTTTCATCTCTACGCGTTGTTTGTCGACGAGACAGGTTTTTCAATAAGACATGTTTTGTCGACTAGACGTGTTCCTCGACGAGACGTTAAGCCCCAATGAAACAATGTAACAAATAAATGTCAGCGAGTCTTTCAGTTTTTAGATGTGTAACATCTAACCTCGGTAACGAGGAAATTCGTGTGTTCTTATTTAGCAAATACGCTTATAACGCAAAACTCGGACACGAAATTTAACGTAGAATTCTTTAAAATTAAGCGGAGCGTGATAAATATACACTAATTGTGTTTTCAGCTACATTTCTTGATGCGAATCACACGCAGTTTCCGCACCCGTCGCTAGGATTCGCTGCCAGAGCAGCTACGTCGACTATTGTATCATTTGATTCGCAGAGCGAAATTTTTAACTATATAATGAAACGATACCGATAAAAGCAAACAATACTTGTAAAATAATTACCCCCCCCCCCCCCACCGGCATTGGACCTGATTTTCTACAAGGAGTTTTATTAAAATACTTATACATGTTGTTCAAATCTGTAAACAGTTAATACTTTAGAGTTTCCCTGTGTATTTGTGAATTATCGTTCGCGCCTTCCGCCACAGAGGGCAGTACCGTGGTTGTTACATATTTCCGTTCCTTGACTTTCGTCGCATTCACGAAATTACTCCCAACAAATGCCATATACCGAGAGCTAATATGTTACACATCAATAAAACTTTTAAGCTGTTTTATTTTCTCTATATTTAAGATATTAAGTACTTTATTTAATTTATTTCTCGAGTTTATGAAACCCTCAAATTATTGCTAATTTTAATTATAAGAAACATATATTTTATTAATTTTTATCACGTGTTGTACGTGATGATATTTGGCAAAATGAAGAAAATAACGTGACGTGGTGAAAGTGATCGGCGTGCTAGCTGCAATGGATCTCAATCAATGATAGGAATTTTTGTGAAATTCGTGAATTTTGTATATATTCTGTGTATTGTACTACAAGGTTGGAAGACTAAACAATATTAATATGCTTTTCTTCACTCTCCAATCGTTACATCAGCTAAATAAAATATTACAAAGCCCTAGAAAAATATTTCAGAGCTGCTACTACACATTACAACGGAAAAATCACTAGTTTTCCTCGTACACTTTTATACACATTTTGACTATTCATTGTATACCTACATACAACAATGATGGCATTTATACATATAGTTTAAAGAATTATACACATCGTTTATTGACTTGCAATCCGTTTATTGTAAGATAAAAGAACGACAAACCCACATTCATATCGTCCATGTTTGCGATGTGGTAGCACAGTAATGTAGGTAAATTCGTGAAGATTCAAAAACATTGAGTGATTGAGTGTCCACTCTTTACTAGAATTTAATATAAATAATTCTTAATACATCATACTTAATATTGTCACGATCCACCTTCAGAGGGGGGGGGGGGGCGAGAATCGTAGCTCTTTACATAGAAACAACTCGCTTGGCATCAACTAGTCTTAACTTCATAAAATACTTTACTGTACCTAGGATCATAGGTTCGTCATCCCGTACAGGATGTCTGGTGAGAGCTGAACTAAGGAGATTTTGCAAAATAACATAATACTTAATTAAAATTATTTTATTCTTAAAGTCAAATACTCAACATCATTTTAAAGAACATTTAAATAGCAGGATTACAATTTAAAACAATAATCTCTTTACTTCCTTAACGATTGAACGACCTTACAAGAGAGAGAATGAGAGAACTTCACTAAACACTTCCCTAGTCCTTCCGAATACCTCAAATCATAATTAATACTTAAAATTAAAACAAAGATAAGTCCATACTCACATTTTCCGAAAAGTCTTTCTTGATCGATTACTTTAAAAAAATAACGTAGGGGCCTCTCCTGCCCTTGAAATCCCGAACGAACATTACATTTTAAAAACTATGACGCGTGACCCCTGACGAGGGCCATAGCCTCCGCCCGAAAGCTTGACGACTACATTATGACCTAACTTAAATTAAACGACTCGTGGCCTCTGGCGTCGACCATAGCTTCCGCCCGAAAGCTTGAATTCCTACATCACGAACGAACTAACAACTCGTGACCACAGGTGAGACGCATAGCCTCCGCCTGAGTGAGCCCCGAGTCACCACTCACTTGCGCTTCAATTCGCGCGCCCTGCCGCGCCTACCATAACAAAAGCTCGTTATTGAAGTCAAATTTACTAAACAACTAACTAGAACATCTGGGAAGACTACCCCCCCTCTACCCCGATGTGCAGGCCACACCGCGCGGCTTGTTACGACAGCGCGCCCCAGTAACTGCGGCCCGTGGCTGCGCCAGCGCGCGGCCAAACAAACAAACAAAATTCTGCAAGCCCGCAGCGCGCCGCGCCGGCCCCGTGCCCCAATTACATGGTCACGCCACTTGCGCTGACGAGTGAACAGAGCAGCCAGCCCAGAGTCCCGTCAGTAAAGTCCCTAAATTTGATTTCAACAACCCTGCAAAATTTCAACCCGCGACATAACCCTCCCCTCACAGAGCTCGAGCCCCATCGAGCTACCTCAAAATTACAAATTGTCTTTTTCCATTAAACCATAACTATAAATTCCTCATTTCACAAAAATAATAATTTTCTTAGTTCCTTGCTGTCTGAACATACATCTAGATTCTGCATAAGATTTATTTTAAAACAACAAGTATTCATAAAATTAAATGTAAAACTTTTATCTGGTTTGTTCTCACAGGAACCTTCAGAGGCTCGAGTTCTCAATTCTAAAAAAATTGTTCTGTTAGTGAAGCTCTCTTTACAAATTAAATTACTGTTCTTAGTTTCTCAGTATTCGTTAAACAATGTGCAAATTCTTGATAATTATTATTATTATTTTTTTTTCGGTTTCCGTTTATTACCATACTTCTTTCGTTCTTCAAAAAAAAATTAAGTGTCCTTACAGTGTTTCAATTAATTAAACTCTTATCTCGTGAAGGTTGGTGCAACTCCTCGAAGTCAGTGTTGTCGAGAAGAGTAGCTCCCTGGGCTGGCCATCAGCAAACACCACTCAACTCCAACAGCTACTGGACTGGCTTCCAGGGCAGCTCACAACTTCTCCCCACATCTGCTTCGGAGTTGTGCCATCCTCATCACGAACAGATTACAATTCTGAAACATCATCAACAGGCATTACCATCACGCCTGACAAATACAAAACTAACTACTAAACTGCAATCGATGGGCAAGGATGCAAACACACAAAAAAATAAAATTAATTAATTCAACTGCTAACATAAATTATCCCACCCTTAGCATAATCTAATCAGGCAAATAATTTGATAGGAAAAACTTAAGGAAGGGAAACATGACCTCCAATGATTTTCCCTACCTCTTGAGTCTTGATCTTCTCTATACAGCAAATAGTCCCCACGAAGTAACTGGGTTGAAGGTCAGTTCACATGACCCACCCATAACCTCTTCTACTCTTCTTTTCTTCTGGGGGCAACCACAATGCCCACCAATCTCTCTCCATGGTGCCGAACCAGCTATCCCATGAGAGTAAACAACGTAGTCAATAGGAGCGCAGAGGGGAAACACCAATCTCTGGCTTGTCGAGTCATAAAACTGCTTTATCTTCTTCTTCTTCTGAGTAAAAATATCTGACTAACCTTGCTTCTATTCTTCCAAACAGTAAAAGTTCATCAGGTATCTTCATGAAAGAAACATTCTAACTAATAATTCTTCATTTTTCTTCTTCTTTATTTCTGTTAGTTGTAATAGAAGGCCATGTTAGGGAGGTTATAGGGAAAAAGAGTGGCCAATTCCCACCCCATCACCCACCTAGATCATGACTAATTAACTTTTAAACTTTCTATTTGAAACAAATAAAAAAAAACATTTTTTTTTATTCAAACTTTTAAACTATAATTACTTTTACTTCATAACCTCAAAAGCTAATCAATAATTCTAAATGAAATTGTGATTTACTGCATCCTTGTTCCATCCGATCTGTTTGTTTATAACCTTTCTTGTAAAGTATAAAATTTTCAAACATTACTAATTCAAAAAAAAATTAAATTCTGGTGTCCTTTGAGTTACAATTAACTTTACTATTTCTTAGCTTGAAATAATTTAAGTTTTCAGAACTATTTCATTGTCTAATTCACAACACTTAAAAATCAACTCAAAACAACAAATCATCAAAATCAATAAGATCATCTGACCTACCTATCAGTACTGTGAACTTGAACTGTTCGTACACATTTATAATAAGCTATTGTATTTAAATTCCAACCTAAATAAGGTTTTAAAAAAAACTACTAATCCCTCTGTAAATTAAGAAAATTAACTTTAAAAATTAAACTTAAGGTATTAGTTCTTTTTGACAGCTACCACAACTCACTAGTTCCATTACATTACTATAACCTAAAAAGTTCTGTAAATAATGTTTATAACAAAAAAAAACTCCAGTTACTGTCTTCCATAAAAAAAAATAAAACTTTACATGACCTTATTAATCTCCACTTGTAAGTCCATGGCTGCCAGCTTTCTCTTCTCTTGAATCTTCAGTCTTGGCTCTTGTTTCAGTGATCTTGTATCTTGTCTCTCGAACTCTTGTCATCTTGTAAACTGGACTGCTGCTCAGCTCATCTTAAGGAATCTGTAACAGTTTCAAAAATACATGTTAATTTAAATTACATAATTCCTGTTCTTTGGTCCTAAAAAAAAATTGTATTATTAGTACACATTACCCTGAAACAACATTATTATTCATTGTTTATTACTTAAAAAAATGCTTTACCATAAAATCCTTTTTTGTTCTTTTCATTAGGCCTATTTATTTTCCTTCTTCTTAATTAAATTCTGCTTCAAATGTTAATCCTAACTTAAGACCTACCATCTATTTATTATTCATTACCTACATTATTTATGTTACCCTAAAATTCCCATAAGTTTCTAATACTTCCTATCAAAGACATTCTCTCTAAAAAAAAATTTACTTGTGACTCTTAACTTAACAAACTTAAAAAAAACTTTTACACTAGACTTAACTTATTATTCATTCTTAGTTACTAAATTTCTATATGTAAACTTTAGTACTTACAAACAAAAACTGCCTATTTCTCTCTACCTCTTAATCTCTTTCAATTATTACAATAATAATGTTACCTTGCATCTTTAAACTTTCTTCTTTTCAATTAAATTAGACATCTCATAACAATAAAAATTCTGCCTATACTCTTCTTATGGGTGTACAAACCAACAACAAAATTTCAAATTCTCAAGTTTCCTTATATTTAAATTATGCAATGCACATAACCTCTGTGGTGCCTGTACCCTTTTAGGCCTACCACCTTCTTCTCATCATGACAACTACTATTCCTCGGGGTCTGTATTCACTGTTCCAAATCAAATATCTCAAATAAATTAAAAACAAATTTATTATTTTAAGAAAACAAAAATTTACATTGAATTTACTATGGAGCCTGGAAATCTTAATGTCTCACAGCAGCTAACATGACTAAATCCCATGGAACCCCAGGTTTACCTAACCTGTGCCCAAAAATTTAAGCATACCAGGCTTTCCCTGCACTGGTTTTACAGCATCACACACTATTTAGGGCCCCTGATCTGCCATCAGTCCCAAGGAGTTTTCCCACAACCCCTCTCTACACAAGCGCCTACCGCATTCCTCTCAATTGGCTATCGGTTTTACGGCATTCTTTTGGGATCCGACCATCAAGTTAGGGCTAATCGAACACTAAACCTCCATACTTCCAAACTAATGTAAATCAATTAAATTTTCTCTGTAAATTCTAAAAATCAAAAAAAATTATTCCAACATGCCAAAGAAACTTCCAAAAAAAATTCATAATCTTATCTTCAAACCATTAAAATAAAAATAAATAGATTACTCTGTTTTCTCCTTAATAACTGTAAACTGTCAACAAATATCATGTCGTAAATTTTAACTATGCTTACTGACTCTTAATCATAAAATCTCATTTGTCCTAATTAAAAACAACCGATTTCCTTAAAATCTCACTGTATCTCTCATACTCAAACTTCACTGGTTGAATATCTCAATAAATTCAAAAACAATTATCTAAACTCTTAAAGAAACTCCTCCCCAATTATTCAAATAAATTACTTCACCTTATTTTATTTCATTACTTAAAACACCTTACTCAAAAAAAATTAATTAATTATCTAGCTATCTTCCATTATTATTTATTTACCGAACAAAACTTTCTCCTAAATTAATTTAGTAAAATTCAATTTCACATTAGGCAAGTACACTAACTCTCTACAGCAATGTTTCTCATTTCCCTCCTTCCTAACTGAATCCAATCTTACTTAACCTCCAGGGAATTTACCTCACAAAATAACCAAAAATTTCACTGTAGTGCCTATCTGCTATAGGCCCACTACACAGGGGGCTCTAACCCCACCAACAAACTTCATTGAAATGGTACCCTATCCCATACAGGATAGCCACTTCGGTACTACCATGGGGAACTCCTGCCCCAAACTACTAACAACACTCAGGATTCTCCTAACCCTTAATTCACGTAGATAGCCCATCTCCTATGGGTCTGTTCTACAATCCCTACTTCCCAGGGACACAACACCTCACCTTAGGGTCCCTCGCCCTAAAGAAAACATTAATTTTGTCTCTCTGTTCCCTTGGAGTAAATTCCCTCTACACACAAAAACTATCCTTCCCACTTTTCTCAATGCTTATCGATTTTATAATGTACCTCCTTAATAATGTTTACAAATCCCAAAAAAATATTTTTAAAACCGAGGTAGAATTTAACTAACAAAAACATAAACAACTTACAACGAAACACTTCTAGCCTATACATCATACACTTCTTAAATTAAATTACTTACATACTGAAAGTTCCTCTTCTCCTAAAACACACTTAAATTTAAATTTATTTAACCAATAGTCTATTTTCTTATCGCTAAGTTACCGTACAGCTGATCAAAACAAGGTCACGGCCTGTCCACGTCTCCGTATGAGCCCGTGACGTCACCGAATTCCATCAGGTGCGCCAACCCTCGCTTGCGGTTCCTCCGTTCTCCGCTAGGTCTCAGCACCTCCCCGTCACGTGTTCACTCTGCCACGTCCACTGACGTGTCGTTCTGAAACAACTCTCAACATTTTTCTAATTAAAACAAAACATCACTATAAATTCTATAACTCTCTTTTACATAAACTCTCGTTTTCTCTTTAATTCCTTTCTAACGTTTATCCTTCCCTCGACTGATTTAATTCGTACGTCTCGTCTCCTACGCGCACGAAAACAAAACAAACTTCTCTTGAAAATAATTCCTATTTACGAAAAAAACTTTATTTTAAATTTTAACTCTCTTAACCTACAATCTTAAAATTAATTTCAATTAAATTAAACCACTTGCATTATCTCTATTAATCATTTAAATTATAACGTATTCTCCTCACGTAAAAATCCCTGATAAACTCAACGACTTAAAACAACTTATCACTATAAACTTTATCCTTACAAGTATACTCAAATAAACATCTGTTACGTCAAAAAAAAAATCTCAAAGACTTCCTCCACTATAGACTAAAATTCCGTAATCCTCTCCTCAAGTAAACTCTTAATAACCTGCTATCAGAAGCTGAAACTAACTTAATAATAAACATAAAAATCTACCTCTCTCTCTCTCCAGAAATAGAACCTACCCGGCGCCTCCACCATTTCTGTCACGATCCACCTTCAGAGGGGGGGGGGGGGGCGAGAATCGTAGCTCTTTACATAGAAACAACTCGCTTGGCATCAACTAGTCTTAACTTCATAAAATACTTTACTGTACCTAGGATCATAGGTTCGTCATCCCGTACAGGATGTCTGGTGAGAGCTGAACTAAGGAGATTTTGCAAAATAACATAATACTTAATTAAAATTATTTTATTCTTAAAGTCAAATACTCAACATCATTTTAAAGAACATTTAAATAGCAGGATTACAATTTAAAACAATAATCTCTTTACTTCCTTAACGATTGAACGACCTTACAAGAGAGAGAATGAGAGAACTTCACTAAACACTTCCCTAGTCCTTCCGAATACCTCAAATCATAATTAATACTTAAAATTAAAACAAAGATAAGTCCATACTCACATTTTCCGAAAAGCCTTTCTTGATCGATTACTTTAAAAAAATAACGTAGGGGCCTCTCCTGCCCTTGAAATCCCGAACGAACATTACATTTTAAAAACTATGACGCGTGACCCCTGACGAGGGCCATAGCCTCCGCCCGAAAGCTTGACGACTACATTATGACCTAACTTAAATTAAACGACTCGTGGCCTCTGGCGTCGACCATAGCTTCCGCCCGAAAGCTTGAATTCCTACATCACGAACGAACTAACAACTCGTGACCACAGGTGAGACGCATAGCCTCCGCCTGAGTGAGCCCCGAGTCACCACTCACTTGCGCTTCAATTCGCGCGCCCTGCCGCGCCTACCATAACAAAAGCTCGTTATTGAAGTCAAATTTACTAAACAACTAACTAGAACATCTGGGAAGACTACCCCCCCTCTACCCCGATGTGCAGGCCACACCGCGCGGCTTGTTACGACAGCGCGCCCCAGTAACTGCGGCCCGTGGCTGCGCCAGCGCGCGGCCAAACAAACAAACAAAATTCTGCAAGCCCGCAGCGCGCCGCGCCGGCCCCGTGCCCCAATTACATGGTCACGCCACTTGCGCTGACGAGTGAACAGAGCAGCCAGCCCAGAGTCCCGTCAGTAAAGTCCCTAAATTTGATTTCAACAACCCTGCAAAATTTCAACCCGCGACAATATATAATACTCAATTGACAACTTTCACTTTACCAAATCCTTCTGTCAAGCAATTTTTATGGGCTTATTCAATGTTTACGAATTTAAACCATTCTCAAGTCCTTATATTATGTATCACTTCCTATCCCTCACGTAATATTTCTACAAACCACATAGAAAGTTTGTTGAAAGTAGTTATTATTTTATTTCCTGGTTCAATGAGGTACTTTTGATTTGTTTTATTTTTCTATTTGCCTATTTTAGAAAGAGAAGGAGATATATTTTGAGGTGATTCCCCGGCTGCCCGCACAACGGCGCCACCAGCTTGACGAGGCGATTACAATGCCATCTCGTGTCAGTCAGCTCTGCATGTTATCAAAAATGCAATGAAAAGTTGGAATGGCGTGGCTACTTCTTTAAGTATATTTATATTCAATTATACTAGTACGTTATTCACTCTAAGGAGCTCGGAGGTTACGGGCGAGATTATCAACCTCCCCCTCCCTTCCCAAACGGTCAGTGTGTATTACAACCGTGCTGGCAATAGGCCCGGGAAAGCATTATAAGCCATTGAAAGCAGGGTGGACTACCGGCTGATCCGTGCTGAGGTTTCCTCTGTAATCCCGGGGTCAGCTGGCTGTAGGCATAGTGCTGTGGGAGGTCCTGAGGGACCCACCCCACGCGATGAAGGGCTGGCACGAAATCGGCGATAATAACCTCGTTGCTACTATCCGATAAATTGGTAGGAGTGAGGGTAGCACTCCGGACAAACAGGGTACTGTCTGCGTGGAATAGTCCCGGGCTGGTAGAGTTACAAGGCGTAAGAGAGTGATGGACTGTAGCTTGGCGCAGTCCAACTGCGGCTTTAACATAGGGATCCCGAAGCTGGATTGGCTATCGTCTGTTTCCACAGCTGCATCCGAATACTAGCCTAGTGGATCCCTTAGCTACGGAATCCACTAAAACTGCATCGTAGTGGACGCGGCCATCTTTGCGTTGCTTCCTAATCCTCACCAGGGATGCCGGCGCATCCCTACATGCGTCAACTAACTCGAGATCTCTAGGGATGCGACACTCGCATCCACTGATGCGTCCCTGCGTCCAATAGCTTCGGAATCGTGTTTTATTTCGTTTGTATATAATATAACTTCAGATTTTCGGCATACAATTAGTTTAAACCGTTATAAGCGTAAGTGATAGCTCGAATGGAGAAAAAACTAAAGACGTTAATAAAAATTATCGAAAGGTGAACTTAACATTCTAGAGGTATTTAATAATAAATATAAGTATTTTTTATAATTTGAGATTCATTACAATATTTTTATTTTGATCGCTAACATTTATAACATCCAAGCCACATTAAATCTTTCAAATTGGTATTTGTTATTAACTTTTTGCTGAATATTCGTAGATATCACGACTCAAAATGGCTACGTGAACATTAGTACGACCAACTGTCAATAGGTGCTGCTAGCAGTAAAAGAATTGGGATAATATCCATCCCTTAGAAATGCGACCTTTATATTTACATTATGGCTGTATTTTTAAGGGATGTATGGATGTGTGTGCTATGTATTCGGACAAGATACAGCCCTAGCTTCATGGAACAGGTATACAGTCGTGTAACAAGTGGCTTGCTGTTGGAATGCTGATTGCTCGTGTTCGTCATGGAGGCGATCACGTGGCAGCCAGGGCCACACCCCTCGCGCAACGAAGGCAGGCAGTCGGAGCAAGACCTGGTGGTTTGGCATGTCGCTCCAGGTAGGTGGCAAACGTCACACTAGACCTCTCTCTTCACTGAAATGTCCGTAACTTCTTTGAGTCTGCTAACATTTGGAGAGAGAAAAAAATATGATTATATAGTGGATTTGAATACCAAGATTTCATTCCGGTTCATTTTGTAATAAGTTCCCACAAATCCTGACATTACCTTTACCAGGTGACAAAGAACTCAACAAGGTAAAACTTATCGTTTTGATGCTGAATAAGAGAAATATTTTCTTAGCATTAGTTTTCAACTTTTCTTTGCCGGAACATGCACTTGCTTATGTATCGAGTGACAGGGATGCGACTTTAACAGCTTGCTGTGTTAGACTGGGGCAGATTTGGAAGAGCCAAGGAGGCAGTGGAGTGACGAAAAGATCAAGATTTGTTATAAACGTCTGAGATGGACTGCCCGGGGAAATAAAATGTATCACGTGGGATCAACGGAACGATTGAAAGACACGTGTTCTGAGATGAATGCCGATCCATCTAAGAATAAGAACAAGATTGAGGGTAGCTACAATACTTAGCCGGATTCAGCGTAATACTATATGATATTTTGTCCCTGAAAGAGGGAAAAATTACAGAGGTCATTTAAATAATTGGTCAAGTGCTAGGCTTTGGGACTACACATAAATGTTAGAAACACACCAAGCGTTGAAACTTTTCCTAAGAATAAACGATATTAATATTTGCGAGATGGAACCTTTAAAATGTTTGCTGTAATCTACTTTTTTCTTCTGATCTAAGTCTTGGAGCATTATTAACGTATTCGTAACAGCAGCCGTTGATAACTGATGAGTCGGGCCATGATTTTTTTCTTTTTTGCGAAAACGTTTCCAGACCAGCTGTGTGTCAAAACTTTGTAGCATTGTACACGTATGTTTTGTGGTTGGCTGCGTTTCTTTCAGGTGCATCTATAGTGTGACAAAACCATTCAGAGTCATCCAGTGCGGAAGGAAACGCGTCCTAAATGGCCCTGCCAAATGTGACAATGTCTTGTCTTGCAAACGGCCATCAGTCACAAGGAAACAATCGCTAGCGTAGGTATACTTATTGCAGTTTATACAGAAGAACAATTTCTGTACTTATTCAAATACTCATTTGGAAACCAGATGCCAAGAAATATTTTATAATTTTACAAGAAAGATAGTTGTAGGACACATGGCTATGGTTATTTTCGCATATATGAAATACGTTTATTCGAGATATTTATTACGAAAATTGCCGCATAATTTTATATTTTAATTGGTTTCATTCAATATTGATTTTTAAACCATAGAAAAGTTAATCGAATATTCAATAATTGGATTTTATTTTGTTTTACATATTATGTTTTGTAATGTGCGCAGTTAATACTGGAAAGCTACTCAAGGAACATTTTACAAATAACTTTAACTTTTTTGAGGTACTGGGTCAACACAAAGCATAAATGCCCAGGTAAGAATCCGAACCCAGTATTATTGCGAACACCATTTTGTAGTGACACAGTTGTTTTCATGTAAGTGTAGAAAATTACCAATATCTGTAATGTTACATCAACATTTCTGTTCCATTAACAAAAAAAAAAAAAAATCCAGTGCAAAGAGCGCGGGTTGTTTGTTTTTTTTTTTTTTTTTTTTCCGCAAAAACATACATGGCCCTACGGATGAGGCTCTACAGTTGCTGGAAATACAGTCTAATTGACACCGGCTTTGCGTGACCGTGAGGCGGCGGGGTGGATTAACGGAGTCCTCCCTCTGGCGGTCCAGCGCCGGCGCGCATGCGCAGACTCGCGATATCTTGGCCTTGAGGCTCGGCTTCGCCCTTCGTATAAAGTTATTGGTTTTTCACTCATTTACTGATCGAAAATTAGATTATAGAAGATATTTAATGAGTGTTGGCCAGCTATGGAAATCCAGAAAAGGACCTTCACGAGAGTCAACGCGACGCAAACAGTTGAAAGAAAACAAAAAGAGAATTGTAAACATGTGTTTGACTTTTTACAAATGGCAGATAACAAAGTAGCGTATACATGACGATAGCACTCGATACAGAAAATAATTGCCATGTTTTTGTAATCATATAATTTAACAAAATGCACCGGATTAAAAATTATGGCATGAAAATTATTTTTTTTAGTCATTACAATTATTTATGATAATTTCTATAACTTTAACTCGATATCTTCCTTGCATTTCTTATTCTGCCACATATATTTTCAACAAATATACCCTTAGTATAGTATCATGGGTGTAAAACGTCACGCAAGTCATTATAATTACGAAGACTTTGCGCGCATTTTTACACACTTGACATTACACTAAGTGAATATCTGTTTAAAATATGTGTGTCTGAAAAACAAACGCAAGAGAGGCATCAAGTTAAAAATGTAGAAATAACCTTAAATAAAAGTAATGAAGGAGAAAAACGAATGAAATCGACAATACGTGTGAGAGTGAACCTTAAAAAGGGGGGGAGGGTGGAACAGGACAGTACGACCATCGCTCTGCGTTCTGAGCACGATACTGAGTGATGCACTTCATAAATGAAATGAGTTTCGGTAGATACGAATAACCCATGATAATTATTGCAACGAATCAAACATATTCTTGCCAGTTATTCACACTGAATTATATATAATCAGGCAGTTTCAAACCACTGCCTAGAAGTGTTTTACACTACTGGCTAGTCATCAGTAACTAAGAATAATTGATTTTTTCTGCGATTTTTATAGGAAAACTAGCTGCCCGATCCGGCTTCGCACGGTTGTATTAATTGGGGGGGAGGGGGAAATGAGACCAAATCTCTTATTTACAGTTATAATAAATGAAATAAAATGAAAATTAATTAATTTTGACAAAAATTTAATACAATGCTTTGTAATGTACCGAAGAAAAAACGAATAGCACCGATGGTTTCCCGACTCTCGAGCACGCAACGTTGTCATGGAGACGAAGTGCCCACTGTTTCCCTATCTCTCAAGTTGGAAAAAATTACACATAAATGCCCATTTTCATCGAAATCAGTTGACTTGGTGAAGGGGACCTTTTTAGAAATCAGATGTAGTTAGTAATTGTCTTCTTAATTTAAATAATTTATATCACTTTCAAATCCCGACCGACTTTGTTCTACCAGTGTATAGTTATTTACCTGTATATATCTAAAAATTGGTGGTCTGTATTTAATGAGTGATGAGGACTACACTAACAATGAAATAGTCGTTGCCATGGAGACGAATGAAGCATCAACAATGCTACAGCCGTTGCCGTGGTGATTTTCTGCCAACTCATACATACATCACATTAGAAAACTCTAAAATTATATCAAATCACCACGAATTAAATAATACCACGAACCAACGGATAATTGATTCTAATTAAATAAAACATTTAAATGTGTAACTGCTTGAGCTCTGGAACCCAAGTAGCATACAACAATAATCATTTCTTTATGACAATCTTACTATTCCCCCTAACGAATATAAGGCATACTTACAGCTTGTTTTGCTAAGCCATTGCTTACCAAAGGGATTTAAAATTTTGATGAGACACCTACTCCATAGACTAATACCTCCATGGTTTAAAGGTTTTCCTTTTTTATGAAGATTTCGAAGAAATACTACCTATAGTAGCCGTTATCATGGTACGACTCCGGAAAAATTTTATATAATATTTATTTCATGGTCCTGTGACCGTGTGTTTCTACATTGGGAAAACATTAAGGAATTGAGAGAAGACACTTGACATTACCTGTTGTTACCATGTGAACATAACATCTTGTGACATCACAAGTCATAGACAGGCTACTGCTGGGCACAGAGAGAGAAGGGGAGGGGATATCCCGAGACAATGCAGGTTATTGGAGAGCTATGCATTGATTTGGTATGTTCAGAAGTGGTTATCAGAATATTTTCTAAGTGTAGTTGGTACTGTTTGTTGTATGTTTGCTGGATTATGTGGCAATTTTTTGAAGTTGTTTTTACGATGCACCTTGTTGAGTTAGTGTTTGAATCTGGGTGCTCGTGTTTGCCATATTCAGTGCCTTAAACTGTTGGCGGCCATATTTCTTTCAGATAGTTTTCCATAGCTCTACAAGACCTGAAATTACTATAAATTGCCAAGTACATAATGTTTGTTTTCAAGATATTTGTTGCGAATTATCGCATATAAAGTTAATATTATAGTATTATAAAATGAGATAAGTTAACTTTGGTACATTTTACTTGTACCTGAATCAAAGAGATTTGAATCCATTTTTGTATGTATTTATATTGTTTATTTGAGAGAGATTTATATGACTGTGGTCATGGAGTACATTTTTCTTTTGGAGAATTTTGTCCAGAGATCATATGATTAATCAGAATAAAATTATCAACGAATTTAATTTACTTGTCTTGTTGATGTTCTGCCACCTTCAAAATGTTCAACATTTAAATTGTCTTTCCTTTGTGATTTTCTAATATGCAGGTTAGGCTCCATCTGGGCTAGCAAGTTTACCTTGTGTATCTAAACCTTGGTAAATAGAGTGGTGCTTGTAGTGGGGATTTGGGACCAGATGAGAACGACCTCAGTCCATAATCCCAAAACCATCGTCAACTCAAGTATATATACATATATATCAGAATTTAATAAGCACGATAACTGCCTTAATTTTACACAAATCACTTCCAAACTGATACAAAAAATTTTGGAAATTAAAATACTCGGTCGAGTTCGTAAAAGGGCAAAATCTGACCAAAAAGGATAAATATGGGGAAGATTTTTTTTGAAAAGCCGATAAATTACCATAACACCCATAATATTACAAATAACTCATCCTTTTAAACGTATCATAACTCGTAGAAGAAATACTAAAAAAAATTATGTAAATATTTTTTTTTAAACGACCAACCATAACTGCAAGGGGTGAAAAAACAGGGGTTGGAGGACAAAAAAATTATAACTTCCTTAGTAGGCATGCTACTAAGTCCGTTCAAATTGTTTGTAAACCATATGAATATTATCTAAAACTTATACCTAAAACAATTTTTGATATAATCAACCATTGCTGCAAAGGGTGGAAAAAACAGAGTTTAAAGAGAAAAAAAACTATAACGCCCTTATTAGGTAAACTTTAAAATCTTCATAACAATTAATTGTAAATCTTCTCAAAACTATCCAAAACTTTGGTCTAAAACAATTTTTGATAAGATAAACCATTACTGCAATGAGTTGAAAAAACCAGGGTTTGGAATTCAAAAATTAATTAAACTTCCGTATCATGTACCCTATCGAATCCGTTTTCATTTATTTCAAACTTCCTTAAGATAGTCTAAAACTTTTATTTAAAAAAAATACATTTTAATGTAACCAACCACTACTGCAAGGGGTGGAAACAACAAGGGTTGAAAGACAAGAACAATCATAACTTGTTTAGTAGGTATACTATATAATCCGTATAATTTATTTAAAAATACTAAACATTATCTTAAACCTTTGGCTGAAACAATGTTTGGTGAGACGAAATAATACCATAAAATAAGGATTTAAATTTTAAAAATCATCATTTCTTTACTACAAAATTCGCTCGAATTTATTTTAAACCATCTTAATATTATCTTAAACCTTGGTCCAAATCTAATTTTTTTTGTGACCACGTATTAGTGCAAGGAATGAAAAATATTGTCTGGAAGTCAAAAAATTCATAAATACCTTAGAAGCATAATATGAAATTCGTTTTAAGCTATTCAATGTTGGATGCATTGAATTAAAAACATTCGAAACACTTCCGCTGCATTGAATATGAGAAAATGTGTATGCGATCATTTTGTAATAGGTATTGGAAAACCTGTAGGATGTTATGTACTTTAAGTTGTTAAAATGTTCCAGAAGTTTATAGAAGTTCCCAGAATAAATAGGTACTTCTAAATCTACCGACGCCTGTAGGCTGTGCCGAAAGTAACTTTTAAGTTCTGTTTTGTCCGTACAGGGCCTGTGTGTAGGCGGTTTATGCTCGCAACCAACCGTTAATTTTCTCCGACGCCGCTACTCAAAACAAGCTCTTCATAGCTGAAGGCGTATACGCACTTCGTTTCTCACGGGAAAACCTGTTCTCAAAGCAGATCTTATCGACTAACGTACACACCAACGTGTATCCTTTCGTTATTCTATGGGCGGAAGCAATATTGTACCACAGAATAAACAATTAGTAACAGAAGCGACAAAATGTGACTTTATCCTTGGTTAGTGCGTACCAGCAATCTGATTGGCCAGTTGCTCTCGGGGCGTACATGAATGTAAATAAACAATGTTTTCCCATTGAAAGTAAGGGGCTTATGATTTAATGAACACTTTGTGTGGTAGTAAATACAATAATTCGTCGTAATTTCACAAAAATGTTTGAATTAATAGTATTTAGAGTATCCATTCGTGATTCCAATCAACATCGTTCTTTTGTATTGGAATAAATAAGCTAGTTCGTGCTCATTCTAGCCTTGTGTTCCGTGATTCAGGGAATTGTGCAGTAAATACCGAACAAATTTATTTCAGAAAGAATGCATAATTTTTGGTGTAACTCGTCGACATGTTATTAAATAATGATTGAAAGCCAGTAGGCGTCTTCTTGTCCGTCATCTCGTTTGCTGGAAAGAATGCGTGATATTTGTGTAACTTTGTGCTTATTGCCATGCAACGTGTCTCGATGCCTTTATTTATTTTTTTGCCACAATGCACCTAAGACTACAGCAATCAAAATGTAGAGTGATTTTTGTCTATAATTTAATATGCCATTAATATTAAAAATGACACACTTAACATACGTGTGATTTATTTTCATGTAGGCCTAATGTAATATTGTTGAGAGTGAATTTCTTTAAGTCGTTGCTTTTAATTGGCCCCTACGTTATGTAGTTAACACGTATAAAATATGTATTTACATACTTATAATAAACTTTGTAAATGCATCATATCTAGGTATTTCTAATGTTGGCCTAAATAGCTACCTACTTTTTTGGCTTATTAAATGAGTGGAATCTCATAACACAAATTAATTTAACATTTAAGTTTACTTAACCATTTCTTATTGACACTAACTGAAGAAACTTTCTTGTCTGTAAATTTTAGCTCTTAATGGGAGGACAAGATATCATTATGTCATTTTGTTTAGCTTATTTTGTCCATCTTGTCAGATCTTCTGTGTGTACACGTTTGTACAAAGATATTAAACGTCAATACAAAACAAAAACAAAACCTTACATAATGTTAATCAATGTACGCAAATGTGAAGCCTGCATAATTAAATCATTTACAATATCAGAATTCACACGCAATCACTAACTAATACAGTACTTAATTCAAAACCGACTAAACTGCTATCCCAGCATTGGCTAAACGCGCCCCGAAAAGATGGCGACCGAAAAGTAAACAAACGATGAGCGAGTACGCGGGTAAACCCACTTTGTCGCTTCTGTTACCAATTGTTTATTCTGTGCTGTACGGTGAACAGCGATAAAACCGAAGTAACGCAGATGTGCGTTGTGACATCCAAGATATCAATTTGCCAGTCCATTTCTGCTGATAAAGCCAATAGTATCTTAATGATAGAATTCCTGACCACTAGCTAAAATATTCTTTGTAATCTATTTCACACTGCTGTGTGAATCCCTTTGCAACAAGACGAGTTTTATGGTGATTTCCACGCCCATCTTCTCCTTGCTAGATCTTAAAATTCAATTTAATTTTTACAAACTTTTTGTTTTGGGGATGGTCAGCTATTTTCAAGCAGGGAATTATACTTCTCCTGCATAGCATATTGCCACTCATGCTTCAAATCACTACATACTGCTTCTTCCACCGACTTTGGTTCATTGGTGTCACAAACATATGCACTGTAAAATAACAACAGAGTAACATATGGTTAACACAAATACTCTTTAATCAAATAAAAAATATAATTAATTTATGGTTGGTCCAGTGGTATGCCATTCATATTTTCTGAAATTACTGGAGTTATGTTGCACACATGATGAAACCAAAACAAAAGTTCATACAGTTCCAATTAATTATGCCTGTTGAAATCTCAATTTGTAATCGGAAATTAGCGTGAGAAAAATAATGTTTATTTGTTGTGTTCGTGATTAAAGTTAATTTTGATATACCGCGGCTGAACTCAATAGATAATTGCGGTAAAACATCGTGAGAGCTCTGTCTCAGTTCACCTCTGGGTGTAAGAACTAAATCAAGTGTAGAACAAGATACGTAATTGTTTTTAATAAAATGTTTGTCTCAATAGGTTCTTTAACGTGCTCAACAATAAAATGCAATGTTTATAAGTCCGTTGGCAATATTACGATGCTTGTAAGTAGAAAAACAGTTCAATTAGGATAGCGTCATGAGTCGGTATTTTACTCACGGTAAATCACTCCTAAATACACGTCATTTAGGACGTGCCCTAATTAAACAACAAGTAATTTAGGTTTATACGACGTTTTAAACATCCTAGTAGTAGGATGATCTACCCAGCTATTAAATTCTGTTGATTTTTGAGGGGATTTAAACCCGGGCTATGCAGCCATCATCGTCGTTGTTCCAAGACTCTTACCGTTAATTTAGTAATGACGCTTATCTTAAGTAACATGGCCTCTGATTGGCCGAGACACTAAGATTGTTGACTTAATTATCACGTCAAATTCAAACACAGACAATTAACAATACAAATTAATACACTAAAATGCCTTAAATTTAAAATATGATTTTTCAACAATGAAAGTTTTGTTATGCAAATTATGAATAAAAAGTTCAATTTGCCGTTTTAAGTCCATTGCTCCCTAGAGGGGTCTTGCTAATTGAGCATCGACGTCACTCAGATTACACCATAGAGTATGTTAGCTGCAGATACGTCCAAATACATAACCATTGAACAAAACATAAAAATGTCAACAAATAATAATAATAATTAAAAATGTCATTTAAACAAAACAAAACACTTTATGTGCGTGGGACAGTCATGTTTCAGCACACTACGAGCCTGCAGAATTTCAATATTCTATCTCATAAGTAAGTGAGTTAGAATTTGTATGTATAAGTGAGTGAGTGCATGAGTGAGTGAGTCGCAGGGCTGTAAGGGCGCAGTCAGGGAGAGGCAGGGAGGGGCCATGCCCCCTCAACCCCCTAACCAGCATAAAAAATAAACGATAATATAGCTCCATTTATGGCCACTGAATTTGAAACATTATAGAGTAAGTAGCCTTCTCTTTAAATCAGTAGTACATAGTGAAAGGATATACCATTCATAAGTTACAAGTTGCATAAGGCGAATAATTATTATTACAGTTGAAAACATTTTTTGGAGAGGAACATCTTACCAACCGCTTTTCTTTGAACAGGGGGTGGGGAGGAGGAGCATTCCATACCACTCCCCCATATCCTGGCTGTATGTATTATTAGACATTGGAAAGGACGCCGAGCCACGCCAAACTCGGCCCGTCGCGGCGCGACAAGCGGCGATGAGTTATCGCCGGTGTGTTGGGGAGGGGCGGGGGAGAGATTGCACTAAGTGGTTCGCCCGAGGATGATGAGCGGTCAGCGCATCCCGCAGACCTGGGTGCGGGGGCTCCCTACCCCTCACCCCCTCCAATAACCGCACCCCGCCAATAACACCGTGGAGGGAGTGGGCGCGTTCCGTCGCTCGGGCCTCCGCTCCTGCCTGTGGTTTCCGTCCGGAAACTTTGGTGGCCATGGTTACTGATGCAGAATACCGGTGCGTTAAGGTAACCGAAAGAAACCATCTTGGTTTCAACATTGTTTCGGCCAAGACAATTTTCAAGCGTTAAGTTTTCAAAATTTTGTTTAACTATATTACATAATATACTGGCGTGCTAGAAGTCAATAGTCCCCTTGTGAAGTCATTGAAGTGTTGAATTCAATTCAATTTTTGGAAATGACAACTATAATAATAGTGTTAGTTTACAATATGCTAAACGTTGGGCCTGTACAAATACGCTGTTTTTATGACCTCTATGATAGACTCCACGATCCTCTGTGTACTCAGGCATTTTACACCTGCTCATTGGCTGCTGACTCGTGACACCTGTTAACTGGAATGCTTTAGATTCAATATTACGTTTGTGAAAAGTATTTCACTGCCTTAAAGCCCTGTGGCCCAACCACTGAAGCAGCGAAAATATTAACGTATTTGGATTTTAGTCTATAGATAAATAAATAAATAAATCCGCAAATTTCTAGTTATACGGTTTTAAAATCTTTAAATAAGTGATATTTGCCTTGACGAAGGCCAATTTTTAATATTAATTTTTAAAAAACCAAACATGACAAAAAAATTTTGACTACGATTTGTCGTCTTCGATTCTATCCCGCCCCCTTAATGCTCTGTCTCAAGCGCCATTCTGATTTATTTTTTTCCCACGATTTTTCATTATTACTTTTATTTAAGGGCTGTTTCTAATTTTTTAAATAATTAACACCCTTGTATTTGTTGTTCTGCCGCAAATTTTTTTACAGATATCCACATAGTGAAATAATCACGAAGACTTGAGCGCCTTTCTACACCCGTCATGTAACACTAAGCGAATATCTGTTGAAAATATTTTGGGCAGAAACAAATTCAAGGGAGTATCGAGTGCTAATTTTAGATAATATGGCCCCTGGGATTGTTAAATTTAAACAACTACAGACTTAAAGAGCCAAAATTACCGCCAAGTACATAATATTTTCAAAGGCTGTAGTAAAAGCAAAAGCATAAACCATATTGGCCAGGTGGAAAGTCTTTTCGTAACAGAGATTCTCCCAAAATCTCAGAGTCTTAAGTTGGTCCCTGAAAAAGAGCAGATTATTTAAAAAGAAAATATTAATGCAAAAACGTTGTGCGTAAAGGGTTGTTAAAGGAACTCACATTGGCAAATAGCAAAATAAATACACGGCTTTATCAAGAGTTTGTTCAAATGCTGAATACGCTTATATTTAATAACTTCATCGAGTATACATGACGTCTCATAAAAGGAACATTCATCGTGTTCTGTTTTAGACAAATTACATACAAAGTTATCCAGCAACTAAATTAAAATGGCACGCAATATAGCCTTAAAGACCACATGCTGAATCCGAATTAAATTTCAAAACAATTGTCGACACCTACAGGTTTTTAGTTTAAGTACGTATACAGCCTGTGAAAAAAAAAAAAACACGTGATATTCAAAAAAATTTTAGAATCAAGCAAAAACACAATGCAGAATTTAATCTTCGGCACTGGGAGCGTTAAAACTTTGTTACACGTGGCGGAACGGACAAATATGTTAAAGCTCTTTCCGTTCTTGCGGCTCGTGACCTGTCTCACGTAATTACCAGACGTAAAAAACGTAAGCGCGACTAGAACAGCGTGAAGGAAAAAAGCTAAGCTTCTCTATGCAACGTCTTAAGTCTGACGTGCGTCTTATCAAAGTTTGAAGCCTCGTCAAACCGAGATAATAGAAAGTTCAAAAGGGTGTGACGACAAAACCAAATGGTTTATCATTGCTCTGATTGTCTGCACGTGCGGAACATGGCGGACGTTACAGTAAGCCGGTGAGATTTCTCGGGGTATTCCCTCACCCATCCCGTGCATTCCATTGATGCTCTATTGTAAACTCATCAGCCCTCATCGTCTTTAATGACCACGTTTGGACGAGATGTTATGACTAGTTATGTTCAAGAAGAGATGGCGCAGCGCGGACGCCGAGCAGCAGGCAACCCGTCGAAGCGTCAGGAGTAGCGTGTTGCAGACCGTTCAGGGGCAATTCCGAGCGCTAACTTCACCGAGCCCTGCCTACTGTACGTGTGTTTGGGCCGCGGAAGGGGAAGGGGTGACGAGACGCAAAATTGTCAGGGGCGTGTCCAAGCATCAGCTTTATGGGAGTGACATGCTGTTATGTTTCTAAGTTAATCGATACCACGTACATTTACTTAACGTTGCAAACAAATCTTCCTATACTTTCGTTCACATAAAAGAAACTGTATTTTCAAACTTTCTAAAATTAATGGTATTTTTAACAGACTTCAAAACAAGGAGGAGGTTCTTAATTCGTCTTTGTATAAATTTTTGTGTATGTTCGGACATAACGTCTTTGTTTATGAACCGATTTTAATTATTCGTTTTGCGTTTGGTTCAATGTAGCTCCAGGGTGGTCCCATTTTAATTTCAGTGTTAATGAACCTTATATTTCGAAGATACCCCAGGGAACTACAATGACTAAAGTATTGTTAGGTTTATGACAATCCTAAAACAAGGTGGATACCTATCTTTCGTCAAGGACGTGCTGGAGTGGACTGGATTTGGACTTAAACTTTGTTCTTTAAACGAATATTGCATTTGGGGAAGGTATTTCCTTAATTTTTTATTATTATTTGAATAGCTAAAGGTTATTATTTACTACCTGTTTATTCACAAATTTCGATCCAAGCTACGCGTGTACAAATGATGGCTTTGCGCCAGTGTCCCTGGTGAGTCCTCGAGCGGAACGCGCAGTGGCGGGTGGGCGCCGCCCGGCGAGGCAGGCTGGCGGGAGACTGGGCGCCCTCTGGTCGCCGTGGCAACCGCCGCAGCTCCGAGGCCCAGTCACTCGAACAGCTCAGCGGCGCTACTTCCGGTTACCGCTACTGAGGGGGAACACGTCCGCTCGCGGGCGGCGTCCCAAGTGACGTCAACTCCGCTCGCAGCAGCAGCGGAGTTTACAGTCGGGAAGTAATTCCAGCCCCTTTGTGACATTGCGAGACCCCTGCCTTCCCCGACTTTGCAGCAGTATCAGCTGATTATACGGTCCAAGGTCGTGATGACCTAGTTTTCATACTTTATTTTTATCATTTTTAATATTTATTGTAAGTAATTTACATATATTTGCACATACTAATTTTCACATTGTTTACTAGGCTAGTATTCGCTTAAATGCATATTTCAGTCAATAATTTACTTTCAATATATTTTTATGGACCTAGATAAGTTTATTTGTACTTATTTAGAAGTTTCAGTTATGTATCTGTAATATCGTGTATTGTGTTGGTATAAGGAAGGATTAGGGACAGGTACGCGACATAACTCCAAGTTTCCGGACTTTTTTTTCAGCTGCAGAGACGTGTTGGCATTTTCTGTATGTATTTCTTATGATGGGAAAACCGGCAGATGTTCGCTCCGACGGTAGAAGGTCATATTATCACGTTATTGCGCCAGCCAATCGGAAAAAAATTGTGATTGTGATTTTTAATTTTTTTTTTGCAGAAAACTCTCGTATGTCGTGCACAGCCAACTGCGTACGCATGAACACATCCCACCCATCGTGGGATATACACATCCCACCCCCAGAAATCCTAAAACATCTATAACTACCACCAAAAATTGGAAAGAATTTGCAAGCCAACAGTGGGAAAGGTTGTTCTATCCCCCCTCCCTCAGAATATTTAATTCTACGTACACTCCTGAGCACAGGCTCAGCTTCCAGTTGCCTTTGAATGAAGTGGCCGACGTTACCTTGGCCCGGACAGAACACTTGCGTCAAAAATACCAGAGAATACATTTGACAAAATATTGTACAATAGTTTTTTCACATCATATTAATCGTTTAGTTTTGTTAAAACAAAAAAGATTTTTCGTAGCTTATTTTAGGTTCCAGTGAATAAGCTAAAACCCATATTATCAAAATGTATTCGCGTCTGATTACTTTACTAAACCCTGTCTTTCCGAACATAACGTTTTGTGGAATCCGCCAATGCATGAAAACAGTTATATCTATGAAAAAAAGGTCCCTTGAACGAAACGTTAGGTAATAACGGTACACATTTTATAGTCTCATAATACTCAGTCATTATTGTATAGTTTCATTATACCTACAAGTCACTTACTTGAAACCGTCCTTTTTTAAATGGGAAAATAATCTGGCCCAAAGTTAATATAGATAATTTGCATTTAAAAACTAACTTAATTCATAGGCCACCAATTATTTCTATCATATACGCTACTCAAGAAATTACTTCAAACGGACAAACAACAATGTCACTGTTGGAATTTTACTCTAAATACTTATTTAATACATTTCATTAAAAGCGAATGATGTAACTGTCTTAATAATCCATTATAATTAAATTAAATACATTAAGTACTTTCCAATTTAAAAAGTCAGTGATGTTAACCAATTTTTAAAAGCACATTCTATAGGGTAAGGGGCTATTTGAGTCGAAATAAGACTTTCGGCTACTGCGCAATAACTCCGCGCATCATCGGCACGGACTGAATTTCAGAAGCGAGAAGAAGGTTGTACTGAGCAGACGGACATGATGTGTGCGGATGTTATGTGATATTTTGTGTACGGATGGGCGGCGAATGGCGCAAGGTAATCATCTCACTGTCTTGAAATATTAAAATCTAAATTTAATAGCCGGGGAAATAGTGATATCCAAGTGTAACGTGAAACTTTATCTTAAGTGTTATATGTCAAACCAAAGAAGAATAATTTGTGAGTCTCTTAATATATTCACAAAAGAATTATTTTTAATGAATTGAATATTTTGCTAATTTTGTAATTTAAAGTAATTGGGGCAATTTGAGTAAGTAGTTTTTCTGGGGCTATTTGGGTCAACAATGGGGCTGTTTGGATCAACACAAGAGTGATTGTTGTGATACCAAGGATATATTTATTAAATGTAAAGATGGTTTTTGCTAGTATTTATGTTATTACATTACATTTGTATGAAAAAGTTTTGTTGCACACCATATAATGTAATATTATCTCACTGTTTTTTTTTCAGATGGTTCGCACTTGCAAAAGGACTGGTGCATATTTAAAGTGGACAAGTGAGCAGCTTAATTTAGCATCCAAAGCTGTCTTGGAGTGCCGTTTAAGCGTGAGAGCGGCAGCAGTTCATTTCAGCATACCATATGAAACTTTGAGGTGAAGTGTGTATACAGAAAGACTTCGACAATCGTACAATGAGCATCACCTCCAAGAATATCTTTCAAGAAAGAAAAAAATTGGCCACCCAACAGTGTTAAATGACAAACAAGAGAAGGAACTTGTTTTGAGACTGATAAACTTATCCAACCGAGGATTAGGATGTGATTCTAAAGGAGTGTGTCGTGCTGTTTACACGTATGTTGTGTCAAATAGTATAAAACATCCATGGGGAGAATCTGGAATCGCAGGGAAATATTGGTTCCTTTCATTTATGAAAAGACATCCTGAATTATCGTTGAGAAAACCCGAAGGACTTTCAAAGGCTCGTGCTGCAGGGGTGAATAAAGGTGCGGTTAATAACTTTTATTCTTTGCTTCAAACTACAACTCTTAAAATTGGAGTCAACTGTAAACCTCAGAACATTTATAATGTTGATGAAAGTGGCCTACCTATGAACAATAAACCAGTCAAAGTTGTAACTCCAAAAGGAAAAGAGAAGTAAAATCTATCACCAGTTTAGAACGTGGGGAAAATGTTACAATAGTTGCAGCTTGCAGTGCAAGTGGTCAGTATATTCCACCAATGGTGATATTTAAGGGTGTTCGTTTCCGACAAGAGTATAACGAGCACATTCCATCAGGAATGGTAGTTAAAATGTCGGAGTCTGGGTACATAAACGAGGAAATATTTCTCATTTGATTAAACATTTTAATGTTTTTAGGGTTCCCGGAAAATATCTTCTCGTGCTGGATGGCCATTCTTCTCACTGCTCCCTCGAATGTTTGGAGTTTTGTGAACAAAATGACATTGAACTTCTTTGTCTGCCCCCACACACAACTCATGTGCTTCAACCCATGGACAGAACTGTGTTTAAGATTCTCAAAACACACTATCATGCTGAAGCCACGCAGTATATCCATAGCCCACAAGGTGGAAAAATCAGCAAGTTCAATTTTGGGGAACTGTTCAAAAAGGCCTGGCTCAGAACTGCAACGCCAGCTCTTGCAGAAAAAGGTTTTCAATGTACAGGAATACATCCATACAATCCTGAAATAGTCCCTGAAGAGAAATTTTTACCATCGACACTATTCTACATACAGCAAGAACCACCTGGGCTAGAGAGCTCTATTCCATCGACTCCACTTTCTGGAGAATCTGCTTCTACACAAAAATATCGTGATTCCTCCGAGATATCTACTGTAACTTTAACCACGAAGCAGTTATCTTCAAAGTTTCCAGATTTTTCACAGATTCTCTCAACGCCAGTTAAAACAAATAGTAACAAAAAACAAGGAAGCATAAAACAAAAATCTCGACTTTTGACATCAAAATATAATATTTCTGACTGTAGAGCAAAGAGGCAAATAAAACTATTGAAAGGACAACCATGCAAGAAACTAAAGAAAAGTTCCAGTGCAAGAAGTGTTCACTGTCCAGCTGAATATTTACGTGAAATATCTACAAATTCATCTTCTGAGGATGATCCTAATGAAGTATCAATGCACTGCTAAGGAACTGATAACACACCGTGTAGTTTTTGTAGCCTACGTTATAACTATTTGGAATCGCTGAAGAAAGGTGACTGGATAGCTTGTCAGCAATGTGCTCGCTGGTATCATGCAGTTTGTGTTGGAGCTGTCGGTCAGAAAATTTTTGTTTGTGGGAAATGCATTTAATGCCTATGGAAACTCGTGTTTCTGTTTTGTTTTTGTTTTTTTAACATGGTCTTAGTTGACATTTTATTTAGTAGGAAATATTTGTACGCGAAAGATTGCCTAAAGGGACTTTCAGATAACTTCTAAGTACAATTTATGTTATTTAACAGCTCATTTACTCCAGAATTAAATATAATAGCCCCTTGCGAAACCCATATAGCCCCACATATTCTATTATTGACATATTTTACAATGGGTTTGACTTTTATTTCTGTAGTATGCATTTTGATAGATACGACTTATATTACTGAGATACATGTAATTCAATAAGTGCAATTACAATGTTTAACAAAAATAAATTTTTAAAATCGATTTAAGATGTAAAATTTTTGATTTTAATGTTAGGATACTCCAATAGCCCCACCCTAAATATCGGTTCCTCCTTGCCCTAGTGTCATGCATGGTGTCGATGACGCGGTCCACCATCTTGGATTGTAATATCACGGCCGCAGTCTAGGGTGGTCTTGACCCTGGCCGCCATCTTGGACGATCTTGACCCCGGCCGACATATTAAATTATATTAAGTTCCGCCTCTTGTATGATGTCACTGCTGCCATATTGGCTGCCATTTTTAATTCTATAACATCCCGCCATTTTATTTTGGTCTGCCGGAGACCACCATTTTGATTTTGTGTACTGGAGGCCACAATATTTTTTTTTTCTCTGCTCGATGCTACTATCTTTGTTTCGAACCCACGACTGCCATAATAAAAGTCTTGAAATTTTTTTTATCAAATGAATTATGTTTTTCTCGTTGATAATTTTCATTGCCAATGGGCCAACTAATCCCTCCCCCTTTTCTTCCTTTTTAAGACTTGTTATTGACCATTTGTACTGCCATATTTTTGACGGAAATGGTTTTTTGTGACCAATTTAGAAGATACAAATGCACATCTAACTGTGCTAAGAAGGGCAGTATCTCTCTTATTTCGACCATCGTGGGTACTGATTCACTGATGGGAATAGCACTAGCATAACAATATTTTTTACTAGTGATTCATAAGCAGTAATAATTAAAAATTAATGAAATTAATCATTATGTATATGTATTTTTGCAGATAATTTCTCATTGTCAATTTACTCTGACAAATATAGCGCAATTTTACAACATTAGTGCGTTTAAAAAACATCAGTGAAGGGCCAATAAAAATAGGACTTTAAATATATTAACATTTATTGTACCTATGTGTATTTTCACGCATACATACAAGTGTGCAATTTAACACAGTAGTAATTGTTATTTAATATGAACGTTCGTGCTATTTAATCGAGACCTGTCATAAAAATATTTTTTTTGAAACATCTGTTTATAAATATAACATTTTTACTTTTTTCTTTCAAATTCACCACGGCAAAAACATTGCTAAGAATTTTTATATTTAATTTTATGATTTTTTACAGTGCCGACATAGTCTTAGATATCGACTGGACCACAGTACGACGCAGAATCTCGCACGAGGCCTTTTTGAAGGACAGACCGCGATTCAGAGCTAGATCCGCACTGACAGCCGTCAGAGAGACGAGCAGGGCAGCTTATAGGGAATCATGATAATAAATTATTATTGATAGAACACATTAGCTACCCCATAAAACCTGGGGATTATATTCTTATAATGTTCCCTCATTGTAATCGTATAACGTCTAAAAATGCCTACCTAAATACTCGATAATTTCAGATGTCTTGGAATAAATTACTGTTAGGTAACCATGAGTTTATTTCCGTACGTACATACAATTAGGAAGCATTTTAGGAGAGTGTAGTATGTACAAACACGATAAATAATCGTGTTTGATAATATTCAACCATGTAAAACAGTAACTGATTTAATGAAAGCACCATAACGTTATATTTATATTTTTTTCAGGAATTTAATTTCACAAAGATGTTAGGTACAGAAACTTTTTTATTAACTTGGAAAATTCAAGTCAATGTTTAAAAAATTTTTTTTCAACAGATAGCGACATTGAGTAGGGTCATAGTCAAGCACAGAAAGACTGTAAAACAATTGTGTGAGTTTACAGTTATTGTACATATGTGTTTAGTTATTGTTATTTAAGACGTAGGCCTACATTCATGCAATTTAACCGAGAACAACCGAGAACCGTTTTGTAGAAACACTTGTGTAGATTTACCTCAAATTTACCTGTTTTTTTGAAAATTGCAAGAAAAATGTAAAAATTACTGAACATTCGTATGTGTAATTTTCATGGATTGTTCACAGCGTAAGACCCGTTATACAATGACACGGAGACGGATCACGTAAACGGAGACGGATCTCGCGGAACTGAGTATCTACAGTAGCATGCAGCCAGAGACGGACCCGTAAGGATTAGCTCGACAATTCTGAGCTCTTTCGTTTACGTTGCTCCGTGCGACCAATAGGAGCCCAATACTTGGCTGCGGGAGTAGCCATGTTTGTTTATGTTCTAAATATCTTAAAAATCGTTTCAAGTACAAGAATATATAGCGTTTTATTATTATTTTGCAGTTTATTTGTATTGTTTATGTACATTCTGCCCGTCCTATTATTTCGAGAGAAAAAATATTTATTAAATATATTTCGTAACCTTGAGACGCAATCTCATTGGTTGTCATTTTTTGTGTCCTGGAATTGTGGAAGCAGCAAACGCGTTAGTGAAAGTTCCGGGAGTTCCGTCTCAGTTTACGTGCCAATGACGAACGGGACAAAGAGAACGCAGACTACACGGAGATACCGATAACTTTATAAAGCGACTCGCATACATCATTAGGCTTGCCGGAGGCTGGGCACGAACCAGCGCCCATTATCACGCCACGTTCACGTCAGCTATGGCGACACGGCCTCAGGAGCCTCGGGCAAAATGGCGTACTCATAAATCGGGTGGACGTGCTTGGATAGAGAATTTTCGACTCGCGCCGTCCGTACTTACGTGTGATTACCCGTTCCACAATGACGCGGAAACATGAAAAAACGGAAACGGTTCACGGAACCGCAAGATATTACCGTTTCGCTATCCGTCAAATGCTTGGAAATGCAACAAATGGTAACCAATGAGATTGAATTTCCTGTCGGAATTTAAATGTGTTGGTATTAAAATAAACCATAAGTTAAGGATAGAACACTAGAATATTCTTATACTTGAAACTGTTTTTAATGTTTTTAAAATGTATTCAAACATGGCTACCAAAGCGGCCGAATACTCCGCCTCTATTGGTCGCACAGAGTGACGTAAACGGAAGAGCTGGGCATTGCTGAGCTGATCCATACGGATCCGTGTCCGCATGCGTGCCATTGTAGATTCTTCGTTCCGTGAAATTCGTCTCCGTGTACGTGATTCGTCTCCGCTTCCGTGTCATTGTAGACCGAGACTGAGGGAGCATCTGAACTAACACGTTGCAGCCCTTCAGAATGTTCGCAAATAAAACGGAGTTCATCGAGAGGTCCAGTCCATGTATTTCCTGGAAAATCATTCTGCTGAGGTTTCTGAGATTTAAGATTTTGAACGAACATTTACATTTTTATTTATATTAATATATTTGGTGAAGATTCGGCTAGACTTATTCTGTGAGCATATGTATTTGATTATGCACACATGCATGAGCAATGTGCTTCTGCTCATGCGTGTAGTGTAGAATGTATGTCCCCTCTCAACTTTGTAGTAATTATTTTATGTTTTCAAATAACATTGACGTTTTTAAATAACTCGTTTATACACTGCGCAGCACGCAAAGACAATATGCAAGCATCACCCAGCTTTCAACTTCTTGCGTTTCGGCTTGGGTTGCCGCCTTCCATTTTAGAAGTGGAGTGGTCCGAAAATTTTTAAATAACCAGACGTTTTGTGCATATAATGCCATGAGGTCGTTTTTATTATATACATCACGTTTTCACTTGTTAAAGTTTTGCACAGTGAAAGTAAATAATACTTTTAAATCAAATTATTGACATTTTCATATGTTTTTGTGATAAATATGAATTATTATAAAAGATGCCCGAGGAAAAAATTGTTTTCAATTGTTTTAACATTTCAGGTTTAGGGATTGGTAACTCTTGCGAATTTGGTGCGTTATAAATAACCGTAATTTTCTTGGTTGATTGTGTGTTGCGTGTTGTGTTGCGACCTTGCGTCCCTTGCGTAGATTATAAACCCCACCTTAATGTCCAAGAGTGTATGAGACTCTGGCGCTTTGGTATTTTCAAACATTAACAAGGTGTATAAAAACAGAAAATAAATGTATTTTCTGCAACTATGACGCATTGAAAAAAGTAATTTAAAAATCATGTAAGTACACGTTCTAGTTTTTTTATGATTAGCGGATAATATTTAGCAATAATTATCTGGTAGCGAAATTTTCGACAGTTTAAAAAATATAATGCCTGAGCAATTACCAGTTGTTATGAATAGCCCTTAAACAATACCAATGAAAGAAAATGAAAAATTCCTACGTTGGTAGTGATGTCCCAATGAAAGAAAATGAAAAATTCTTACGTTGGTAGTGATGTCTACCTTTAGGACGAAGAGTCGTTATATATAAAAGATAAAAGTAGAGAGAAACTCCCCCCCCCCCCCCCCCCCCCAATAAAGCGAAGTCCGCCAAACATTGCCTACAACATGGGAACGGAACCAGAATCACCGTGGTCGGAGGCTGGCACGAAAATCGCAAGACTTCCTGCGGCACCTTTGAACCACGCAATCTGTCAACCGACATTCTAAACGAGTTGGAAAGCGAAAAGTAAATGTGCTTCCAGACATACAACAACGTATCGTAACGCCACGCCATCCCGTGTCATATTTGGACGCCACATCTTATCTGAAACATCGTAACATAATAACGTAAGAGCGATCCATCGCTTGTCGGTTTTCCAGCGTCACATAGAAGGCTTGTTGCGCTGTTGCATGGCGCATCCTCCTAGCATGTGTGGACGGGACTGCGTAACAGTGCCTCAGTTTCAAACATGGGTTGAACTCAATAACGTACGCTGCAGTTTATCAGGTTTTATCGCTGTAAATATGTGTTGAGGGACTCAAACCATCCTAGCTGTTATAATAAATTTAAAAAAATATATCTTCTTGGAATAAACTTGCAGAACATTTTTAAACTACAGCGGTTGAATGCAAAAGAAAAGTTAATTTTTTTCAAAAAAGGCAAAAATGAATGAGTGTCGGCAGGGCCGCAACTAGGGGGGAGCAAGCGGGGCATACGCCCCGGGCGCAAAGCTGTGGGGGCGCCGAAATCGCTTGCATTGTAATTCCTACTACAACTGGTAACTGGTAAAACGTTTTTTAACTTGCATGCCAGGAATGTCTAATCTGATTTACAATATAACGTCTCAACATATTGAATGAAGAAGTCTAGTGACTATACGGACTACTTTATGGACATAGTGGGTTCATGCATGGAAGGTACAGTAGCACATAAACTGTTACATGTAGGTATGGAAAATGCTTAAATAGCACCATTTTTCCGTGGGAGGGCCCCCGGACCCCCAGCTTTATTGGTGTGGTATGTGCAAAAAAAGAGGGGGGGGGCATGAATCCATTCATGCCCCGGGTGCCAGAGACTCTAGTTGCGGCCCTGAGTGTCGGCGTAGGATCAGGAAAGTGTATATAATAAATTAATTATAATATTAACTACTTATATATAAATATCACTACACGTACTTGGATCACACCTGTACACGTACATGTTTTCACAAGAACTGAATCATGTAACGGCGTGGTGTTGCAAACACCTGTTACCCAGACGATATACGTGTCACAACCATGTCCTTTTGCGATGTTGTGCCACGATGTTGAGTTGCGTGTCGATGTTGCGTTACGATTCGTTGTTGCGTGTCTGGACCTACCTTAAGGGAGAAGTATTCGGAGGGAAAGAAATGCGAGCTTACCTTGCCAAGGCGCCGGGTCATAAGGGCGTAGCTGCGGCCGTCACCCTGGCAGCGCGGCGAGAGACGAGCTACCGACTGACTGGTTCCGGCAACAGGTGCCTCCTCGCGCACGAAGCTGTCGGCTGTCCTCGGCAAATATCGGCCCGCGACCCGAAAGAAAACTCCACATCACTATAAAGCTGGGTTCACAGCTGAAAAATAATAAGCTAGTGCATAGCAGACCGTGCACATGACTGTGCACACAACCTGTGCGCAATTGGTTCAAAATTGAAAACATATTGTTAATTTTAGTCAATGAAATTTTGTTAGTAGAGTTAGTAAAAAGTTAATAACTATATTAACTACCAACAGGTCAGCCCGTGAAATCTGACCAGCAGTTTTTGAACACAGTTTTTCAACATATAAATTAATTTGGTTTATGTAGAATTATTAGTGAACAATTCTATGCACAAAATATTTTTTTATTTGTTTTTATACATATCGCTAGTGACATTTTCTAAGTAATTGCATTAGTTTTTTGCCTTAATATAATTGATAACTATAAACATTACTCAAGACCCGCCAAAATTGCACCATACTTTTATCTCAACTGCTGTTGTGCCATGAGTCCGTAACAGATAAAAATATTTGCATTTCCCTTCTATGCACACGACCTGTCTCCCATGCACACGACCGTCCTATGCGCTTTTGTCAATCCGTATATTCGTAAACATGGCGGTCAAATCTTGTGCAAACGACCTACTGTTACTGTTATTTTTTCAATTATGAACCCAGCATAAGCCTTAAGTGGTAATCGCGTGTTCCCTTCGCCTTATCCATTCCGTGCAAAGACATCTTGCGTCAACCACAAACTTCAAAACTTCAGACTGTACTATGCACGATGTAAAAGTACGCTACGAAATGATCGCACCTACTTTGCCATAATTGACAGCTGACTTAATCGGTATGCTTGAATATATTAACCTGCCACAAATTTTATTTTATTTCAGAAAACTTTAATATCCTTATACTTTCTATGCCATGCTATCGAAATTCATTTTAGTTAAACTTCAATAATTACGACACAGTTTTGCAATAATCTTGAAGTGAACTTCTCAAGGCAACTTCTCAAGCTGTATACTTGGAGATTTGTAAGCTTGTTCCATTATTGCATGCTTGTAGTGCCACAAGGCTTGCAGCAATCTTAATATGCCAGCAAAGCTAGGCAGATGATTTTTTTCTTAGGCTGCCGTAAACATAATAATATTTTCTGCGATGATTATTATTATCTTCTCTGAGAGCTCCTCACTAGGCTAAGTAGTGTGGCAACTTACATAGGTCGCAAGAGTGGTTCCTCTACTCACGAAACTGGTTCCCTTACATGCTTCACTCCTTAAAGCTCTTGCATTTATAACATATTTACCACGAAATAATATAAAACCATTCATTAAGTTATAACGAACAGCATCAGGATATTTTGCATTCTAGACTAAAGTCGAAGGGCTTGCTTCCACCTGGGTGTCATGTATGGGTGTTAACCCATTAAATAAGGACACGATATTTCTAGATGGTTTGCGATAACCACATATTTTTTTTACATCAGCTCTCACAATGCTCGCCATCGTTGCCTTCCCAATACACACTTCCGGTCCATAGACCACACCATCACACATATATGATATTTTCCCTTTTTTTAAATTTTATACATGGTATAGGGTAGACCGGGGGAAATCGGGTCAATTTTTTGAAATTCCTGAATAAGTATAAAACCAATATTAATTTACCATAAAATAATGTACAGAAATATCAGTCATACATTTATGTACATATTTACATACAAACATTAGCCAATCTTCCTTACGAATTGACATTAAACTTGATAAAAGGAAAATGAAATGTTTTGACCCGATTTGGACAGAAGTGGGGTAAATCGGATCACAAGTGGGGCAAATCGGATCAACAGATTTTCTTTACTGTTTTGACAGACACATTCCGCATAAAAACTGTTTACACTGAAAAGCATTGACACAGCGCTCATGGTACCACATTTTACAAGACTGGCACTGAATTCAGTCTCCAGCAGTGCAGCTTCTGATGTCTTTGTATGCAATTTTGCATATGTTGCAGAGAACATCTTCCTCATCATCCTGGCCTTCTTCCAAAATTTCCAACTCGGATGTGTTTTTAGTTTTTGTTCGCTTCTTCGTCTTCAGAGGTTCAATTTAGCTTTGCTTTGAACTTAATTTAACACCTGCTTCTTGCTTTTCAATTTCCTGGATTCCAAAATGTGCGATTCTCTTTTGACAGTAGCCTTAGAGAAGCAACAGTTTTTCGTTCACCTATTCTTTTTGGTGTTCATTTTTCCGGTGTTGGTAACAGGGTTCTCACTTCTTCTGTGGTGCTCCTTCCACTTACATCTTTGGCAGTGAACTCGTAATTCTATATTTACATGGATAATATTTTCATTATTTTAACATGTCCTAAACTTCAATATTATTATAAGTACTTACAAATTTTAACTAAAGTTGAAGTCATGTGCCTTAAATTCATTTTTTCCACTTATTTAGAATAGGTCTTAACTTAAAAATTGAGAAAGAATAAAGTGCTTCACAATATATAGCAAATATATGAAGCGACCCGATTTCCCAACAGTATGCAGTGACTCGTTTTACCCCAAAGGCAGCGACCCGAGTTACCCCATTTCGCACTTAAAAAAAAAGAAAAATATTATAAATCCTGTCAAACATATAGAGCTTCAGTAATGCAGAAGAATGTTAATTGGGTACATATTTTCATACTCCATTACTTAAACTACAATACTATTTCGAAATGCGAACGTAAAGGCTTATTTGAAACAAAATAAAACTTACATTGTTAAGAATTTTCCACTTCAGGACTACACAGGTTCGGGTTCATGTCGCACAGACTACCAGAATGTTGTTACAGACGATATTCGCCTTGTAGTGGACGGTTGTATAGACAGATAACAGCACTCTTTGGTAGGTTCCGTAGCCTCCAGTTCATTCTTTCGCCACAACACAGCAGATCTTGTTACGATGACCCGGTTTACCCCGTGACCCGATTTCCCCCGGTCTACCCTACATTACCCCTTTACATATAATCTGCCAAATACTTAGGCTTAATACATATTCTTCCACTGTGTGTTTTATGAGTGCCTGAATTCTCTTTATTCTTGTTTGTGGTCCCATTACTATCAGTTTTAGAATCACCCTCTGCCCACTGTTGTTTGTCAGTTTGAGAATCTTCCCCATGACCCATAATTTTTCTTGCCCCCACAATCAGCTTCCACCGCTTCATCATTGCATACTAATTCTTTCCTGTCCATTATGTTAAATGAACCAGATTCCCAGTCTTATAAAGATGTTGACAGTTTCTCCTGACAATGTTGCCCTTTTCAGTTTCCACTAGATAATTTCTGGGTCCTACTGTACTCATTTGCTAGATACGTCCTTAAAGGTCGACTCCCCACCAGGGGCGGATACAGGATTGACTTCTAGGGGGGAGGGGGGTGGCCACTGGGAGTCTGGAATTCCCCCCCCCCCCCCTAAAAAAACCGGTGACCGGTGAAGCTCCAACAGAATTTTCTTTTAATGTTAACGGGTAGCCATATAAATACCATTTACAGTTTTATAAAACTTATATGTTTAATAAAATGATAAGGACATCAATAAATTATACAAGAGTAGTTTAATTCTTAAATTGTAATTTAATCTAGTCTTAGGGAAAGTTTACTTTTATGCTTTCTGGCAAACACCTCAAGAACTTCCTCAGCTGTCTTCAAAGATACAAGATCTTGGTGTATGTGTAGTAGTGCTAGTCCGTTTAACCTCTCTTCAGTCATTGTGGTTCTTAGATAAGTTTTAAGTCGTCTAAGTGTTGAGAATGAACGTTCTGATGTACTTGATGTGTTTAGGAGAGTGCAGATGATCTGAAAAAGTACTCTTAGATTTGGCAAATCTGTTGCCAGTTTGTATGCTTGAGCAGGATGTTTTGGCATATCATTGGCTTAGATAACCACATTTGTTTACAAATATTCAGCTCTCCCTTCACAGCAGAAAAACAAGGTAAATCATCCCGGTAAAGCTGAACTACACACGGAACAGAATCTTCGAAGTCCTCTCCAAAGTCTGGTGACATAAGTTTGTTTAGTTCAGAAATTCGCGTCATTTGTGATTTTGGAAATCTGGAAGAGAGTTCGCAGATTAGATAATCTAAGAATGGTACGTAAATACTGATTCGAAAATACTCTTCATCATACTCTGCCTCAACATTTGTACGGTTTCTTTGCAATTTCACTACCCTTGAGTAGTATGTAAATGACGGTCCTGAAACAGGCGTCAGGCGGTGGTGTGTGTGTCGGTGTCCGCCATATTGGATTGTGACGTCACGGCGGCCATTTTTGACTCAAAATTCCTCAAAATTGACTCAAAATTTCCCGTTTTCGATGGAAAATTTCCTGTTTTCGAGGGAAAAATTCCCGTTTCGAGGGAAAATTAAGATTTCGAAAAACCACAAAAATCGTTTTGCCTTAAAAACCACGAAACTCCTGATATAGGCTTAAGCATCTATGTCTACAGCCTCCGATAAGCCTCTTTTAGGATTATGACGTCACCGTTGCAATTTTCGTTACGCCCGCCATCTTGAAAATCCGCAATTTTTATGTTATAAAATCGGGAAAATTTTTAAAAATCATTTAAAAATTTAAATAATCGAATTAAATAAAAATCTTAAAAACCACTGTTCGACTTAACGTTACAGTCGCCATCTTGGATTAATTAAATGTTGCATATTTCGTTACACCCACCATCTTGGTTGAGTACCATGTCATTCTTACACTTTACGTTACGACCACCATATTGGATCCTATTAATGTTGCAATTACCGTTATGGTCGCCATCTTGAAATTTAAACGCCATCTTGGAAATCCGTATTTTTTATGTTAGAAAATCGGAAAAAATTCCAAAATTCATCAAAAAATTAACTTAATAGAATTCTGATTGATTATATCGATTCCCGTCCTTGGTTCGAAACCGGTGAGGGCAAAAAATAAAAAAAAACATCAGATCCTTCCTCCACAGAAGCCACCTACAGACTGACCTACCGCCAATATCAAGGTATATATCGTTACCAACAATACCAAGGTATACATCGTCAGCTGGTATGACGTCATGTACGCCATCTTGTCTTCGTCCGCTGGAGACCGTCATCTTGTTTTCGTCTGCTAGAGTGTGCTGGCGACATGTTGATATAATTTTCTGTTCACCATACCTTTAACCTCGTCTGTTGACATTGAACTTTGTCATTGACCTTTAACTTTGACCTAGACCTTGAATTTTGACCTTGACCTTGAAATTTGACCTTGACCTTGAACTTTGACTTTGACCTTGAACCTTGACCTTGACATTGAAATTTGACCTTGACCTTGATCTTTGACTTTGACCTTGACGCCCATCATGGATCCGACATTTTATGTTCAGTACGTGCTACCAGGAGTACCTACCGCATGCTAGCGGTCATTGCCACCATAATGTTTTCGTCTGCTGGAGGACAACATCTTGTATGTACTCGTCTTACCATCAGGCTAGTTTTATTATAACCTGCTACAGTGCAATAATCATTTATTATTACTGAGGTGCCCGACATCTTGAAATTTGGCCGCCATCTTGAAATCATGTAATTATTTAGCTAGAAATGCGGGAAAAATTCCAAAAGTCTCCGAAAAAAATCAATTATTAATTTACAAATTGAATCGTTGTATTCCATTTGGAAGCACCGACAACGAAAAGGCAGCACCGCCATCGAAAAGGCAGCACATTTGGAAGCACCGACAACGAAAAGGCAGCACATTTGGAAGCACCGACAACGAAAAGGTAGCACCGCCATCGAAAAGGCAGCACATTTGGAAGCACCGACAACGAAAAGGCAGCACCGTCAACAAAAAGGCAGCTCATTTGGAAGCACCGGCAACGTAAAGGCAGCACCGCCATCGAAAAGGCAGCACATTTGGAAGCACCGACAACGAAAAGGCAGCACCGCCATCGAAAAAGCAGCACATTTGGAAGCACCGACAACGAAAAGGCAGCACCGTCAACAAAAAGGCAGCTCATTTGGAAGCACCGACAACGTAAAGGCAGCACCGCCAACGAAAAGGCAGCACATTTGGAAGCGCCGACAACGAAAAGGCAGCACCGCCAACGAAAAGGAAGCACATTTGGAAGCATCGACATCGAAAAGGCAGCACCATCATCGAAAAGGCAGCACATTTGTCATTGGCTCCAATATTCATTGACTCCAAAATTCATTGTCTCCAATACTCATCGGCTCCAAAATTCATTGGCTCCAATATTCATGGGCTCCAATATCAATCCGCTCCAATTGCTCCAAATGCTCCAATATTCATTGGCTCCAATATTCATTGGCTCCAATATTCATTGGCTCCAATATTCATTGGCTCCAATATTCATTGGCTCCAATATTCATTGTCTCCAATACTCATCGGCTCCTATATTCATTGGCTCCAATATTCATGGGCTCCAATATAGTGATGGGCAGAACGGTTCTTCTGACCGAGTCGGTTCTTTTGGATCAGTTCCGTGAAATGATTCGTTCATCTCGGTCATATCGTTCTTTTCTGTGTATGGGATCTGGCTCTTTTATCAGGTGTCGTAACTCGTTCATCCTTTAGAGTATTAGGTACGTGTTTTTGTATTTGAATTTGAACATTGCTTTCCGTAGCCAGTGAATCACAGTTGCGTATATGAAACAAGATTATTTATATTTTATTACTTTTTAAGTTACAAATATTAATATATAGGCTATTTACACTCTAGTGACAGTAAGTGTTTACATGTAGACCAACACATTTAGAGAAAAAAAGACAAAAATTTAATACTACTACTGCGATTCAGTATGAAGAGAAACAAATGAAGTACATTAATTAACCCAAAAATGGTAAGTGTGAACATTTGTAGTTACTTTCCCTGTTATTTTTAATTAATACGGTTTTTTTTTTTTTTTTTTCCAAATTTGTGTATGTGAATGTGAAAAAGCAATTTTAAACCACTACTTAACAGTTGACATTTTCAGGTATAGATACTTTTCATATTCCCCTATTTTATTTGATCAGTTATCGTTTGCTCATGTGAACATGCGCACGCTGTGATTACTAATTCTTCAGACTCCTGACGTCATGAATCATTTCACGAACGAATCAGACCGGGCGCGTGGCCGGTTCTCTCATCTCGTTCTCTCGTTCTGTCGTTCTCTCGTTCTCTCCGCGTTTTCGTTCTTCCGAATCTTTCAAGGTTCCGGTTCTTTACATTGCTAAAGCTGGATTTACACGACGCAATATGCACGCAATTTCCATGCAATCTGCTAATATTGCATTGCAGCTCACATAAAAAATTCTCAGAATTTCACACGCGATGCAAGCTACGGCGCAATATCTGAGAATAGATCATGCTCTATATTTTGATGCAAGTTGCGCAGAACAAGCACTGTGATTGGTCGTTCTCTGTAGTAAATTTACGCGCGTAGTTGTAAACATAAACAAAAGCAAGCACTTTACAAACATGGAATGGACACCCGAGTGTGTTTTGCGGCTCTTGGATGAATATCAAAAATATCCAGTTCTGTACAACACAAAATCGCCAAATTACCATAACAAACATTTGCGTGAGAAAGCAATACAAGCTGTGGCCACGTCTGTGTCGGAATTACGTGTAAACACGACCACAGAAGATGTAAAAAAACAAGTTTAGAAATCTGCGATCGTGCTTCATCAGATAACATTTACATCATTGTCAGTGCACAAATTGCCTTGTTCCTTTGATTATCCATTTGTACAGAAATGTGGCGGGAACAAAACAGATCGCATGTTTATTGCATGGGGAATTTGCGCTGTGTAAATGAAAGATTGCATGCAATAATTGCACGAAAGCTTGCATGCAAGGAGCTGTGTGAGAAGTGAATTGCATAGTGTAAAACCAGCTTAACGAATCGCAAGATTTCGTTCCAACGACCTTTCGTTCTCTCAAAGATTCGTTCTTTTTGAACGAATCGGTCACGAACGACCCATCACTAGTTTATAATGACTGCATCTCAATGAATGGGAGAATTTTTTGAGGTTATGATCTGGTAACACTGCTTCAAATAGTACTAAATCCATTTAAGAAATAATAAATATTAGATTGAATTTTGGAAAGTAAGTTTTGGCATACAAAGTGGTTTATCGAAAATCACTAACAAATGAAATGAGTAGTCCAAGCTATCAAACAATAACTAAGCGTCCGAGGGACTGTTTTTCTTGTAGAGTTGTGAGCGGTTCGGGTTTGATTGGCGTAAGTGCATTTTTAATCTATCAGAGTTGGAAAAGACGAGGTTATGAAAAATTAACAATTACAACAATAGCATTAGGTAAGTTAATATTATATTAAAATATGATAGTAAAAAAAAATATTTCATTGAGCTGATATTTGAGTAACTTATTAACTAAAAGTGAATTGCCAATTTTCCTTAAGGATTAGGCCCAATTAACATAATCATTTACATATAGATAGTTAAAGGCCAGTTCTACATTTTAAATGTCCCAAATTATGTCTGACGGTTATGATTGCTGATTGGTCCACATGACCCCCTAATGTCATGGGTGTTGTGGGCGAAGATCTAATATATTGGTCAACTTCAACTTTTTGTCCCAATCTGCATCCTTTGGTAGCATCACTTGTGATATTTGCTGTTTCCCATTCATGTCTCAAAAAGGTGGCAATTTTCTTCCATTGCGGCTTTTCCATCAATAAATTATTAAATTTCAATAACACTTTAATTTAACCGTTAAAACAGGGTTTCTAACTTCAGACTGGTTTTTGAAAAATATCCATTTATAGGTTACAATATAATACCTGTGCACTGATCCTGCTTACACAATTTATTGTTTTCCTATGAGGATCTGTGTGTTTGTTTAGGAGAACTTTAGTCAATATAGGTAGGCCTGTTACGTTAATAATCAAAGTAGTTAATATCACAAGTATAGGTATTGCAATTATAATGAAATTTTAATGTTTCTACTAAAGACGTTCCTCTATTTATCCTGTAAACAGCGTTTATTAATTGTTGCTGGTTTCTAAAAAAATTTTGGTTTGTAGTTCACATTTCAGAACCTATGCAGTGAAGCGGTCACCGCCATGTGGTTTTTTAATTTTGTTGCTGATCCTGTGGTATTACATACATAAGAACACGTATATTTTTTATTTTCTAATTGAAATATGTATTATATGTTATGTGGTCAACTGTAAATAATTATTGTTCTTGCGGGGTTTTGGCACCTATTCTCTCCGCAGTAGATCTCAGGAACGCTGCTGCTGTATCGATTACCCAGACTGCTATTCCAGCTAGCACGTCACTGCATTGTATTACTGGCAGGAGAGTAATTATTAAAAATAAATTAGGTAGTGTTGTGTGACTAGTGGAAATTTGCATTATCTATGACCCAGTCTGTTTTATACGTAACTGACATTTACTGTAAATGAAATAGCAATAGCTGGAAAACATACAATTTTAATGGGTTCTTTGATATTGACGTGAAGTTACTGTTAACATGTAATTCAGCGAGAGGAACAACCAAAATAATTTACTGTGTATGTTATCATTTTGTTCAGACCTAGGTGTCAGTAAGTAGATGTAAATGACGTCACAGGAACACATTGACTACCATGCCGGGTCTAGTTATAATCTGTCGGAGGCTTGAGGCTCTCTTCCTAGGACCTCCAGGTGGTCTGCTGCGACGCTGGAACACTGGACGCTGGAAGCTGTAATTGGCGAACTACAGAAGATCTGATGTAGCCGGGGGTCTGGCTGAAGAATCAACTTCCCTCTCGTCCTAAAAAGTCTGTTTTAATTTAGGATCGGTCTCACCAAACGTCGTGGCCGATCGTAGCTGGCACTGACATCAGTCGTCCGGAACCACTATGGGACGAACGGGACAGACGCGGAAGTTGGCACTAGATGTCACCGATACTCCCTATCTTAGACTTATTCAGTCCAGAAATATTCTCACAAATAATAGTGTGGAGAATTCTAGATAGCACACGACCGCAGATGACGCGAATCTTCAATTCCTCGGGCGGCAACCAAGGCTTTGGTTCGCCCCAGCCCGAGAAACGTCTTCCCGCTGCAAGATGGCGATGGTGTCTCCCTTCTTCTTCCTTCTAACTATTTACTTTCCGTCCCTAGCAACCAAGGAGCTATTGAAAAAATCAGCAAACCAAATTAACTGCATAGTGAAATAAAACTTGGATATTAGCGTGTAAGAGTGCTGAACTAAGGCAAATGAATAAAATTTCCAAAGAATAATGCTTAGATGACCCTGTAGTTAAAACGTGTGTTGTCTCTGGCAATTAGATGTGTTATATACGTTAACTTTGGTTGTCCACTTTTCAATAAATAAATTAAATACATAAGATCAGCTTATGAAATATACAATTAACGTTACAATAATAATCAAAATAATAATAATATAACTGTAAACAGTTGTACTGGTTACAATTTGGATATTGTAACGCAATGTAACGTAAATAATAAATTTTAAAAAAATTGTGAGTCCCTACTGTGCATTGAAACATAAGCTTCAACCCTTCACTGGGATTTTTTTTAGCAGTATGGAGGCACGAAGCGCCAACTTGTTTGCATGTGATAGCATGTAACCTGTCGTATAAAAGGAATTATAATGTTTGAGATACGCAATGACAATTCCTTTAATACGTCAGGTTAAGTGCTGCCGCACATAACAAGTCGCGCCTCATACTGCTAAAAAAAATCCCTGTCGGGTTGATGCTTGGGTTTGGACGTACAATAGGGACTCATGTAATTTTTTCAAAGTTATTCTTTACGTTACATCAAGTTACAATATCTAAATCAAAAATATACAATTTCTTACGTACGGAAAACTACAGGATCGGCAATGCAATTAAAGCACAACACGGCCGTGGCCGCTTCACTGCATAGGCTAGCAAATGTGAACTACAAACAGTAATTTTTCAGAAACCAGTAGGAATTAAGAAACACTGTTTACAGGGTAGATAGAGGAACGTTTTTAGTGTTCAAAAAAGGTGTTTCCTTAATTTTATTATTTTATTTATGGAAAATCCACAACACGAGAAAATTACCAGAAAGATAAATGGAAAATAACACTGTGGTGGCAGGAGGCTAAGAAAACAGACAAAAATATTAATTATTGCTATCCGTTTGCGACCAGCATTTTTCAAAGGCCAAACACATTAATTTATTTATTATAATTGACTTTTGCTGTAACAATAACTAAATAATATTGAAATCCCTCAGCATGCACAAGTTAAATGAATATTCTTAAGAGTTTGGTACTATATGTTTACTGCGGTCTGGTGACTAGTGTTTAAACCAGTGAAATTAGACATCACATTTGTAGATGGCAGGTTTTTGTGTGACAATGTGATATTCACATTAGGATAAGGACACAGACCACCCAAAGGTTCGGCCTGTTTTAGACGGGCCTTAAGGGCCTGCCACATCAGTGATGTCAGGTGCTAATGGTACAGTCATGCAAAGCAGATGTCTGGAGCTGACAAACTTTAACTTCCGAAGCCATACAACCCCATCTGCATTTGACATCATTAACAATATTCACAAATATAAAGCATGAGTTCAAACAATCTGTAAGTTAGTGCAAAAATAATCATTTTCTATGTCAATTAATTTTAATATTTAAGAAATGTATCTAAATTCTATTGCTATACATTTTAATTAATCTCTGTTTTGTACAAAGCTTTAAAGTAAAGCCTAGATAAATATTTATAATCTAATGTGTTGCTCTCTATGTATACCCTTGTAAACCATATGCATTGGACAAAGTGAATGTGGCACGCTGCTACAGCAGCACGGTTGCACAACACGATCAGACAGACATGACTGCGCGAATATGGCAGGAACCTTACAGTGATAAGCTTTTACATACTGCAAAACAATCACAGCAGTCTGTCTGTATCGGACATGACCATTCTTGTGTTTTATTATGGTTTTAGCATTTAAGAAATTAATGCTGCTGTAGCTGTATTTGAGTAATCATGAGGGAAAGCAATAGTATTTACAGAAAAAAATTCCATAATAGCACAGGAATTTTGAAATAAGATACAGAAATAAATTTTGTTCTCTTTCGGAAAGTGTGAACATTATAAACAAAAGAAAATAACGTTTTGCACAATGCATTCGTCACACATCTTTTATTACTAAATAAAATTTTCAAATGACGAAGTAGGAATTTCAGAGATTCTGATTAGTGTAAAATGTTGTCATAGTTTTAGCAATAACAAATATTACTAAGCGAGAAATGAATGTAGAATGAACTCTAAAAAATACTTATACCGGGCTTGTGAAAATGCTTGTCACAATGTACAATCATAGCTAATCAGATTGGAGTACGTAAAGTTTAACTTTGATGTAAAATACAGTTTTATGTTAATGAAATGCTGATGTTGATTGTGTCTAGGCCTTAAATACTTATGTACTCAAAATTGTTGAAAACAAACTACTTCACATTATTTTATGGAACCAAATTTATGATATGCAATGAACATTTTACTAACACACACAATAAAAGATATAATTATTTTTTGAAAAGAAATGTTTATTTCCTATTTATGACTTTTTTATTTTAAATATAAATAAGGAAATGGTATTTTCAGACCTACTTATGTTCCATTACTATCCTGCATAACATTTTTATATTCCTTAACCTTTTTGAAGTTAAACTTCTTTGCTGAGGGGGCTACAATTTTCGAGCGTTATGAAAATTCCGATTGCATGAGGGAAATAGGTACGTGGTGGGGGAACCGGTAGAAGAGGAGAGTGCATCAGCGGCGCCACTCCTACGCATGCACTAGTAGTATAATGGGAAGACGGTATAGGGGGAGGGGGGGATAGGTATGTACTGTAGCATGCTATATGATAGTTGTAATGGCCGGAAGGGGAGACAGCAGGGGAGAGGTAGAAATGACACAGTAGTGATGCTACAAATTCTCATAATCCTGCTTGTTTGTTTACTCCTCAGTTTTCATAATGGCTGATTGATGCTACCATATTTCTTTTATTTAAAGTATCTACAATTTATTAGTGTGGAAAAGAGTTATTTATTTGTGCAATTAACTTTATAAGTTTCATTCATTTTTATGTAAATAGTGTGGTTGAATATGTCAAAAAAACAACACTGTGATTTGAAATGTCAAAAGGACTTATATACTTGTGAGATAGACTTTGTAAGTGTAATTTATAGAGACATGCAGTTTTGGGGTTTATTTTATAGCAAAATTCATTGTTATTTACCCTTAAAAGTAGTGTTATCATACATCAAAAGTGGTGTTATTTTTTAAATAGTTTTAGCACTATAAATTAAAAAAATTAAGCTAAGCATACCTTGAAATTTTGGACACATTCTTGCATTGTACAGTTGCACTAGCAGCAGTAATTTACAATCAAATTTACATATTTTTTACATAGTTATTGAAAATATTTTAGTATCTAAACCAGCAAGAATAAATATGAAGTCTCTAAAATAGTGACATAAACGCATGGGACAAAATCCTCATTAGCTCTCGAAAGCAAAAATAGCCATGATACACAAATTAGCCTCACTTAAATTTGTCCTGCGGTCTGTTAGGACTGTGTTATATGAGGACAAAAATCGTTTACAGTCAATGTTTGCAGCAGGCATCCAGATGGCTTCAAGGCAGCTGGAAGCAAACAATGGTTGTGACAGCTTTACTACATTCAATGACTTCACTACGTCCACTGAATTGTCTGTTTCCATTTGTTTTGTAACAATGTCCTGAAGCTGACCAAAACCAGCTGTTAATTCTTCAGTGCTTATGGAGTAGAGACTATGGACAGTTTTCAGTTTCTGCACCATTTCTGGGTTTAATTTAGCAAGCAACAAACTTTCCTGACCAAAAATTTGAATTGCTTCAAATCTTTTTCTACTTGGGTCAGTTGTCATGAGAGAGTTCAGTTTGGAAAGGGCTTGTGTTGCTGTTCTTGTGATGGACACTTTAGCTTCAGCAGCTTTAGCAGGGGGCATGTTAGACAAGGCTCTACTGGTTGCCTCAAAATAAATGCCACAAGTGATGTTTTCACTTTTTTTTTATATCTTGCAAGTCCCCATATAGTGAATGGGCAGTTGGATACAAAGAACCTTCAAGTTTCTTTATTAGCACAACAGCTCTACAAGGCTCTTGGCATGCTCTTTCACAAAGACAGCTTGACAAAGAATGAGAGAAATGTCATTTTCTGTGAGTGGGCACAGAAACTCAACCCCTGAATTTTGTGTTGCCTTTAGTTAATCTGTTTTGCAGAAATCAACAATGTCATGTATGTAGTCTGCTACATAAAAAATGCTGAACCAGAAATTCCATCTAGTAACAACAGGAAGTGGGAACAATAGAAGTTTCTCTCCATGCTTTTCTTCAAGAAAGCTAGTATACAAGTGCCTTCTTTTCCTGCGGGCTGATTACGAACACTATCGACGACTAGCGTTATTCTTCACGCGGTAACGAAACACGTATCGCATTTGGTGATTACGACCCACCTTGCGATATGCGTTTCGTTATTTTCCACGGTAACGCTGACCTGCGATACGAATCCATGACGTCAGAGGACAAGCAACAATTGAACAATTAATATGTTCGTCGAACAGACTATTTTGTAAGTGAATCATGAATACTTAGTGTTACTGGGAACAAAATAATCTTTTTTAATGCACTAATTTCTTAAATAAAGTCTTTAAAGCTTTTTTTGCTGCCTTTTTCGTAGAAGTTTAAATCAAAAATGCAGTTAAAGATTTCGCGTCGTCATTGTGGCTAACTGCGTCTTGCCATGTAAACATAAACATCGAACGAGAAGCATGTTTAAACTTCAATAGAATGAAAATGAGGCCACTCTACAGGTTACAAAATTAAAGGAACAACTAATTACCACGAACCCGTGTCTGTTTTTATTTTACCTATTATTGATATGATATGAAGAGTGGAATTAAAAAAAAATATTTAGTCAAGTTTTGTGTGCTTGTGTAAAAACATAACCTTATACTTCAAAGTTATACATATATGTGGTTGATGATATATTTAAGTGGTTATTAGCATACCTAATAAAAACTACACTTTTTAACATATTTCCAGCGGTGAGCTTTCTAGTTTATGTAATCTAATCAGTTAAAATTTTATAAATATATTTTAATACTCATGTGCTTTCGTATATTTTATATACAAGTGTTTTGAAACAATGTTTCCAAGATATTAGTACCATTCATAAATAAAAATAATTTTGCTAATATTTATATTATAGGTCACTCAAACATTTTTTACTCCCTTCGTACACTTGGTAAAGTTTAATTACAGTAAATTATTTAAATTTGTGGTTTTCTTGACTAGAGTGCACATGCCGCTATTAAAGAGGACACTGTTGAATATTTGTGTTCTCAGTTAAAATAAGCCTTAGAGTGGCACTGGTAAAGTTACTGCTGCCCAACAGAAATCATGGTGTGGTTTATTAAGAGCCACAGAGAGTTTGCAGCCAATTTTTCTTCAAATAATGAATGTGAAGCTTGCATGTATCTGTGGATTTAACTGACAAAGAGGCTTAACAAACGTTTAGGGACATTAAAAACCATTGACCATTGGCAAAATATTAGTTTTCTTTTTTTTTTCTTTAGTGAATATAGCATTACAATTTTTATGTAAGCAGCAGCCTTCAATTACAATGGAGAAGATATGGGCTACTTTTTGTATTTTCATTTTTTGAAGTCTGTTTTAAACTCTTCAGTGTATTGGGTTGCATATTCTAAGGATAAAATTAGGCCCATAATGTTTCAATTTAAAAAGATTGACATTTTAAACAGTTATTATGGAACAGTTCTTGAAAATTTTCAGTGTAAGAACAGTTTATTTTTATAATCTGAGGATATGAAAGTTCATTGCTATGTTTTTTTTAATTGCTGTTTAATTTAATCTCACCAATGACTTAAACAAGTGAAACTAAGTACTGAGTAATTAGAGTAAGTACTGAGTAAACAACTTTGTTTTCAAGATGGCATTCAAGTTGGTTAATGATCCAACATGTATGTAAATTATTAATATGCTGCAATTATTTTAAAAACTGTCTAGAAATATTCAATAATTTTAATTCTCCCCTCCCCCTTTTTTTTCCATTAAGATAAATTAATAGATTACTTTTTCTCAGCAAGTTTAGAAATTGATGGTTTAATATGTAAAATAATATTCAGTTTGAACAATTTCTCATGTACATGCATTCCAATTATTTAATCCATTTTTTTTAATTTCAGTAATGGATCAACATGATATATGCTGCAATAAAAAGAGCAGCTTAAGCAATAGCTGCTAAGATAACAGCTGGCAATATTATCCAAGTTATATTTCTGAGCAGCCTTGACCAGTGAATTATCCAAATCTTCGGTACAGCATCATCATTGGGAATGATGTAGATTCTAGAAGGTGGTTTTGTCCCTCAACCTCTGGTAGACATTATATTGTGTTAGTCATGCATTTTGTTTATCCTATACTTTTCCAAATATTTATTTGAAAATTAAATATATTTTTTTTTCAATACTGGTATGCTTCCAATTTTGTTTTTTGAGATTGGTGTAGTGGGTTTAAAATAAGAGTGGTGAAAATTAAGTAGTTAAGATACCTGAAAGTTGACAGAGAGAAATTGGAGGTGTGCTACATTTAAAATGAAACACAAAAAAATGACTTGCATAAACATGGAAGTGTTAATAGTTCATATTAAAAAAAATAAAAATTAAAGTTGTTCTACTCAGAAGTGTATGCAGAATTTTGTTATGAGGGAGGAAGGGGGATGGGGAGGAGGAAAGTGGTATAGAAGCACTTAGCCTGTTGGCTTTATTTTTTTTGGGTGGTGGGGGGGGGGGAATATAGATTTTTCTTTTAGGATTTTGGGGGAGGCATATATTCCTCTTGCCCCTGCATATACCCCTGGTAGGTTCATTATTAAAACAAGACCTCTTACAATCCTTGTGTTTTCATAAGATAGCCAAGAAACCTAAGAGTTTTTTATGCATATTTGTTATAATGGCCATCAGTCACAATCAGTTACATATTAATTTACTGTATTAGTCTTTTATTTAAGTTAAATTTTACTTAATATAGTTAAAGTTAAATAAGCTGTTCAAATGCTTCATCACATATTTTAAGAAACATATGATTTGATCTCTAAATACTAGCTTAAATTGCTTATTTTAATGTTCACACACATCTAAGCACAGATTTAATGGTTATTGGTTATTCTGATGATAAATAGAAAGATAAGAACAGTGAGTGATGATAAAAATTCATAAGATGCAGAGTGTTGACTGGGGAGGTGCAAGGAATGGAGCTGTACCAAACTTTATCGCAAGATGAATCATACTAAGTAAGTCAATATTTGTTCCTGAATTATCTAGCTAAATGCAATGTGTGTCATTTAATTTGTTTGTACTTGTCTCAGTCTCAATAAACATACCTACATTGATTCTAAACTTACAATAATAAAAATTAGTTCAAAATATTTTTTTTATATTCGTCCACATGAAACAATGTCTATACTGTATACAAATGGGCTCACTGGCAACAACAAGCAGTTGTACCTGCTGGAACTTGCATTGATAGTCAGCTAGTCTAATGAAATTCTTCCATGTTATATCTTGTTTACACAAAAAAAAGTAAAGAATGGTTATATACAAGCATTGTGAAATCTTTGACTGGAAAAACCTTGATAATTCTTTTAGTCAGCATACTTTATAGAATCTGTACTTTGTTATTAGCACCTCCTTTATTATAACTCTGCCTCTATGATACCTAGTGTAACCTATACAATTCATACTGATAATGATCAATAGTACAATTTAAAAATAATAAAAAAAGATCAGTTGAGCAGCATTCAAGAAAGATAGCTGGCAGCTGATAAACAACATTCAAGAAAGACAGCTGGCAGCTGATGAGAAGCATTGGGAATATGTGCTTCTGAAATGGTAACCAGCAATTTGATTAAAAATGCATCAAAGAACTTAAAGAAAAGTTAAAAGGCATGCTAGAGGCATGTGCTAAAATTGCCAATTATGAGAAAATATTGTGTTAAGAAATAATTTTTTGTATACAAACATGGAAATGAGTGAACACTTATTTTCACAATTTCTTTAATAAATGCAACAAACTTGATAACAAAGTATTTATTAAATTGCATAGCTCGTTTCTTCATGTTTCTTCATTTTCTAAGGTTTTCCAACTGCTATGAGGGTGCAATCTGGCAATTCGAAGGGATTTTGATGGTTTCTTAACAATCTTCTCTGCCTTCTCCTCCAGTTCGATATTTAGCAGAAAGGCAGCAAAGGCCATTGTGTAGAACCTGAAATATTTTCAAACATTAACTAAATTAGTGTAATATAGTTTGGTAGGCTACTAATTGTTAACAAGAGGGCCTGATTAATAAAAATAATTTTTAAGATGATATTATTGAGCTAATATTCCTCGATGTAACGCATAACTGCATTCATTTTTCTTTAATTTCTAAAAACAATTTTAACTTTTCGACTTCTTTTCCAACAATTCTCCATGTGTGTGTTGTAATTCTTCAAGCAGTTAAACTAGAAATATGCCATTTTAATAGCTTGTTAGGTTAGGTAAATCAAAAAATTTAGACATGAGAATGATTGGTTGGCTTAAGTAAGCTACATTAAAAATACTTACTGTGTGATTTTGTGAACTGTTTCTTAAGTTATGTTACCAACAAAAATAATAGGTATAAACTGTAGTGCGGTTGGTTAGGTTAGAGTTAGCTGTGTTACAATATATAATTCTTAAAAACCGTTAAAATGAGTTCACAGTATATTTAATATAACTACCATAACCTAATAAACTGTCTACACTACTTTCAAGTATTTATAATTAACCTAATCAAACCAGCCATTCCCACCATTAAGTTTGTTAGATGAATTAAAAATAACAAAAAAATAGTGTGGATCTGTGTGAATGGTAAGTTAAGTTAGGTTAGTTACATTAATTGTACTACAAAATATGTGTGGATGGTTGGTTAGGTGAGGTAAGCTTAATTTTCTATTAGTAAAACAATGTTACAGTATTGATAGCCTATGTTAATTATTGGAATTAATGTCTGAAAACTAATAAATAATTTTAAAAAAACATATGGACAAGTAGCTTTTCACCATATTTACCTCATTATACAATATTTAAAATGTAGCTAACCTAACCAACTGTAGACATGAATAGGTTTGCAGTATTTGAAGTGTAGCTAACCACACATAACCAACAATTTAAACAGTAAACAACTTGAAATATCTCAACAGAAATAAGTATCAAGGTTAATAATAGGAACTCAAAATTACCGTTTTCATAAACTTATTTTTATAATAAAGCCTCGCCTCCCCTACATAAAAGCTCGAAATGTTATTTAATAGAATCATCCTGTTTAAGGAGGGGAATTCATAAATAAATTATTCATCAAGTTATTTGTTTTATGATCAGCCCCACTTGTTAACAATTACCAATGTTAACACATTTAGGTAATAGAGCCAATATGTAAATGAATGAGCACAAATGAAAAATGTATTGCACAATTGAACACACAAGGAGGCCGGAAATAGCTTTCTGAAACTAAATAAAGAAATATACAATTTACTGTCTGAAGTCTACAAGCGCACAGATTAAACAAAAATGCATGTTGAGCAAATACCCGAACACTAAATATACATAAGTAGCCTATTTGAACTATTTATAGCTATGTTGAGTTCATAATGTGCGTGTAAATAATATCGCTCTTTAGGTTAGGATTAATTTGATAAGCTATGACACAGCATTTATTAATATTCTTCTTACCTACTTTGATCGTATTTAAACCACTTCATAATTATTCCACACAAACTATGCATTGAAAACAATGATTTCATGGTACAATTAATAAACAGAAATAGCACTTTAAAAATAATGTTCGCGTTTTAAATATACACACGCTAACCTAAAACAATTGTTTTCGTTTAACTTCATCGCTTTACATCGTACTCGACTATATTTAAAACAATAATGTGCAATTATAATGCCGTTTTTAGGACGGGAGGACATTATTTTTAAGAGTAATTATATCACTTACCTCACAATCGCTTCGTATCACCACTTGAAATGCCCGTGATATATAACGTAGCTCCGGTGCGATAAATATCACTTGAAAAGTGTGCTCGTAATCAAAGTTTGCGATATATACCGCCACAACGTCATCAATATTCGAAGTTTAACGAAACACGATGTGTTCGTAATCACGTTGCTGGTTCCTGCGATATTCTTCGCAAACCTTCGTTATTTATCGCAACTTATAACGCAAAGTGTGTGCTCGTAATCAGCCCGCTGGTGCTGTTGAACACATTTTTTATTTTGCTCATAGCATTGTTCAACTCAGGCAACTCTTTCACCCAGACATTGTCAACAAGGTTTAACTTATGCCCAGCACTGGACATGCGTTAACTGGTCTCCAAGGATTACTTCGAGAATACTAACAGCCTTGGTCATATAATGAGCAGCATCGGTTACTACTGAGAGCACATCACCATACTGTACATTTTACATTTTGAGTGAATCTAAAATTGCCCTCGCACAGTTTGTGGCTTTAGCAGCTTCAAGAAAGTAAACTCCTGCAACAAATATTTCTGTTTTATCCTGCCGAAGATTCAGAATTCTAAATAAAACAAAAAATACACACCTACCCATTTTATCTGTTGTTTCGTCGCACAGTATGTCAATTTTTTTGTCCTTTAATGCAGTTTTGGCATCTTCAATTCTGCATTTGGCTATGTCCCCTAAATATTTCTCACGGACTGTTCTCGCAAGTGGCAGGTCTCCAGCACCTTCGATGTATTTGTTCAGCCATGCCCTGATATTAGGATCATCAAGCTTTTCAAGGGGTATATTTGCCTTTATAAAGGTCTCGGTTGTTTCCTTTATAAATTCCAACTTTTTGTCTTTTTGGACATTATTTTTTGCTGTCTGAAACGCTGAAGATATTGACGACTGGCATTCAGACGTACTAGATGAGCCTTGCAATGAAGACACGCTTCTTGTGTTTTTCACATGAGTCTTTCCTATCCCAAGAGACAGTGACATTGCAGTGACGACAAAAAAGTGTGGTTGAATCACTAGCATAAAGTCCGTGTTGAGAAAATTCAGAGGCTCGCTGTTTTGCAGTTACCGGCACTTTAGGCATTTTAATAGGCCTAATGTTTTAGCCGAAGTTTAAATTGTACACCTCTAATTTGTTTCACAGACGTTGAAAACTATCTCTAACAAAATTCGACCCGTTAAACTTTAACTTGCACACAACAGAATGTTACGAATCGTCACCGTGTTTGCATTTTAAATTTGGTATTTGGTTTTAATAAACATGAACGTAATGGACAAACAACGCTTCGAGAAACAACCTGCTGTAAACTCCGTGATAATCGACTGTCCAGGCGAGCCGAATATCAAAATATATTGAACATACACATGACTGCTTGCTCGCGAGCGCGATCACAACACCATTTTGTTCAAGATCAATATGATCTGTGCCATCAAACGACTTATTTCAGCAACGGAAAACTTGTGTGCTGTGTATTGTTCGTCAACTTGCTATACACTGTGCGTAGTTATTTTTGGTTTTTTGTTGTTTCACGTTTGTTACTGTATTTACAAATTGAATTGCTGTGTTCGAATGAGAAAAATGTTCTGACTGTTTGCCGAAAATTCAAGGATTTCACGTTATTATCAAAAATGTGAGAAATTCACGTTATTCTTAAAAAATATACTCAAATTCGCGTAAAAATTTGTTTTATCACAATTGCGAAATATGCATGTCTCTAGTAATTTATGTTCGATAGTGGTTTTTTTGTTCTTTCATTTTATTCAACTGGAGATTGTGATTTAACATCTTGACTAAAAATAATAAAAAGGCAGAAGCAAATAAGAGGTGTTATCAAAGGTGACATGGGAATAAACCCCTAAAAAGTGCATGTGAACGGATGCAACAGTACAGGATGCGGAAAAAGGGTTGTTTTTTATTTTTCATTTCTGATCACACCTACATCCTTATTATTCTCAATTTTTATTGCTTGTTCAATAAAAAAATACTAAAAATTTATATTTATCTATACCTCATATGCAAAAAGTTTCATTTCTGTCGCATGTGGACTCCACACACACACACACACACTTTTTTTTGCAACATTTTACAGTGTAGTTATTTATATTGACATAACCTATTCAGTCTCTTACATTGTTTATAGTAATTTAAATATTGCTTGCCATACCAGCCTTTTAGTTAGAAACCTATTGAGGAATAAACTATTAGTGAAATTAAAGAATTTTTACAGAACAAAAAAAATATTTTGTTATATTAGGTTAAAGCTTTCATTTAGAAAGTTATTGAATATAGTTTATATACTAATTTGTGAGGCTCAACATTATTGTAGTGATAAGTTAAATTGTAAGGTAAATTAATTATGAAAGTTAAATGTGTTTGGTTAAAAGAAAAAAAAAGCATCTTTGTTTTGTATGCTAGGGATTGTTTTCTAGTCATTACCAGAAAATTTAATTCAAGTCCAAAATAAATATTTTGTAAGTTACTGATCTAAATGTTGCTGGGACCTATTCTAATAGGTATAGACCATTCATGGGCAAAGTGCGGCCCTTCGGACTAGTCAATCTGGCCTGCGACGTGGTTTTAAAAACCCCTACAATTACACATAGGACAAAATGTATTTTCTGTGTAGCTAGAATAGAATAACGGTTTTCTTCTCCTTGCGTTTTAAGTACAGTATTAACGCATCTAATATTAACTGAGTTTGCACGCAACTTTGCATAGGTTGCGTGCAAACTCCCTGTTTCTACCAGATTATGAAGAACTTTTAGAAGCAGTCTCTAACGAATAATCAATTTTTGTAACTTATTTTCTAAGTTTTTTTAACATTGTAGTATATATTATAAGTTGTGTGATATGTAAAAATAAAGTTTATGACTTATAAGGATGTGTTTTGATCAATTTTTTTTTGGCTCACCTAGTTATTTTTGTTTTATCTGGCCTGCCCATGTCTATTATAGATTATAGAGTAATTGTCAGCTTTTAAATGTGGCAACATGAAATCTTGGACCTCAGGATAAATGCAGCAATACCGATGATATTAGTGCCTTTTAAAACCATTTACAAATGTTGAAAAACATTGATAAACAGACTTGCCAACCTTTACGATTTTTTCGTAAAATGTACGAAAATCACGTCCGTTTTACGATTGTACGAGGATGTCTGCATTTTTTACGAATTTTAAGTACGAGATGTTTATTAAAACATGTATTTTCCGTCTGCCTTAAATGTTTTATTGTATGGTTTGTGAAAGCTGTTGCCATGTGTTGTTGCTGTGGAAACAAGTGCGGTAATTGAGTTATATTATTGGTCGAAGGCCAGCGAACCACGTAATTTGTTGTTCGATTGTATATCTTTCCTTATTGGCCGCCTGAGTTACATTTGATGCGCTTACAACCAATCACGAACCAGTTTAAATAGTATTTTTAGTTTGGCAAGATGGTGTCGTGCATAAGCGTATGTTGTGATTCTTCAATTAAAGTTGAGCCAATTTTGATTTTGTTTATTACAGGTTAGGAATCAAATTTATTGCATGTTTTTAATAAAAACGTGTTATGTGCACAATTAACGGAAGTGGAATCAAGTGAAGAAGAAAATGCCCCCGAAACGTGATACGCATTATTCTCAGGCATTTCGTGATACATATACGCTGGATTTTCCGTGTATTCTTAAATCAAGCAAGGGAACACAGTTCACATTTTTTTCAGTGTGTAGATGTGACATCAACATTGGGCACGGCGGAAGAACTGTTCAAAAAATCTCGCAAATGTTAAAAGTGTTGCAGTCAGTTCAAAGGTTAGTGATTAGTTCGCTAAAAGTAATAGCACAGACAATGCTGTAATACGTGCAGAATGTATGTTTACAAACTTTTTGGTTGAAAATAATATTCCTTTAAATGTTTCGGATCACGCCTGCCCGTTATTCAGAAAAATGTTTTCAAATTCTGAAGTAGCAAAAAAATTTGGTTGCGCAAGAACAAAATCGACGGCTATCGTGAAAGAAATGGCAACAGATGCAACTATAAAATTGTTTGCAATTTACAAACTGTGGCATTTTCAGTCGCGACCGACGGCAGCAATGACTCTGAATCCAAATTATATCCACTAGTAGTGACATTTTGTGATGTAAGTTTGAAAATGATAGTGTCAAGGTTGCTTTCATTACCAGTACTCCAGGGAGATCCTACTGGAAGTTAACTGATATCAGTGTATATTGTAACAAAGGTACACTGTTGATTTGTAGGGTACCACAAGGAACGAAGTTTTTTTCTTTGATGTGATACTAAGCAAAAATGTTTCCATAATGGTAAATAATGAGAATGATTGTTGGTCTGCAATGTTAATGTATGTTAAAACGATTACATAATTTCGATTACTAGAAAAAATGTGATATCATGAAAGTTTATTAATTTTTTAATTGCCGCGAGCAGTTTACGCGTGTTATATTAGTTTTTATGTATTTTACTAATTGAGGGTTTCAAAAGTTGGCAAGTCTGGATAAATTTTGAGGAATAACTTTGATTTGTGTGTGCATGTGTGTCTGTATACATATATTCAAGCAGATCAGAAGTTAATGAACCGAAATGTGTTGTGTATTTTCAATGGTGAAAACCACAAAAAAAAATCTGTCTTCAAGTGGGCATAAACATTTTCACATTTTAATTTTATGATAAAATTGTCACCATGAGAGGTGCTGCAGCAACATGTTCTTTTTTTTAGTAGTAATCGGGAGAGTATGGCTGCTGTGTCGAGCCCCTCAGCACTAAATCAAACAGGTCTCTGTTAAGTGATTTAGTTTTTCCTTAGACTGGGTTGCTTATGTAGGGGAGACCTGTGTCAGTACTTGAGCAGACATCCTCCATGGTGCACCTTAATTCAATTCCTGGGCAGATGGTTGGGTTAGCAGGCTGAATAGCGGTGGTCCGACAGGGGTAACCACCAGAAGAAGACTATATAACTATGCCTTTCACCACATCTAGAATTCTCCCCAGCCCTTCAATTCCCTTTTCTTTCAGTGTAATCAGTTGGAATGGCTTCCTCCAATACCTTGGCCTTCTTCACACCTTCCACTTTCTGCAAGGCATTAATTATGTAGTTGCCAGCAGTACGAAAAGGGGGTGATATGGGGGCAGTGTTTTGGCTTCAGTGTCTCGTGTATGCCTTACAATAACAGTTGACTACTTAAAACAGTGGTAGTGTGTAGAGGCATGGTAGCAAAGTGTTAGTCAAAGGTACAGCCCTCAGGTTGATGTAGACAAGAAGACCAGTCAGCCTCTAAAAACCTGATTCACCTCTGCAGTTAGTTACAGTGAGGCATATCAAACTCCAGCTGCCAATATGTGGCCTTAGGGACCTGAATCCCGAGTATAACCCCTGTTTCTTCTTCTTTCTATAGTATAGAAGGAGGGAGATTGGATGGACAGCACAAACATTTCAAATGAGTGCTGTAGCTGGGGTGTAAGCATTTGACAATTACCAAAACACTTATCTTACTTTCAGCATACGTCCATTTATTCCAACCAAATATAAAAATGTAATTTTACATTTCCTTTATAAATTTAAAAATATACAGTTTTCAATTATTTTTTTAATCAAGGAGAAAAATTTAAATTTTTATACTATTTATACTTGAAATTATTGTTTGCAGTTGTGGGAGGCTTGGGAATTGCTCGACTGCTGAATCTGCCACCATTTGACACTGCATTTCTGCATACTCCAAAGAAATCTGAGTAATGAAAAGAAACAAAAGGTAATTTCATACTTTATTTAGTGTTACAATGTTTGTACAAGATTTGTTTTGACAAGTATATGAAATTTAAATGAAATACTAAGTGTAGCAAAAATTGTTGATAGGTGGAATCTGTGAAAGAAAAGTTAAAACAAGCATGCAAGATGAATTTACTACTTCAAGGTGGAATATGACTTGAAAGTATTTGGGTATCACAATTTTGCAGCTAAAACCCAACTTTCCCAAGTTTGGTATCAGTTTTAGGATTTGCAGTTATTCCCTGAACTGCAACTATGCACTCATTGATGCGTGTCTGCAGGTCTCGCAAGTCGTGAATGTAGAGTAGTCTCAAAATTTTGGCTGCCTGATTCAGTACGTAGTCGCCCATGTCAAAGCCTAAGTCAGCATCTTGAAATGGAAATGGCTTTCCCTGAAATAAACAAAAACTGATCAGTTTGGTGAACATACAAAAGTAACAGAAAAATCCCCAAAGGGAATTACTAAGGTCATAATAGGCTAAAAACCTGAAATAAAAGTACACCAATCCCTCGCATAGCACGTCTTCAATTAATGCGAATTCAGTTAGCACGATGTAAATTTTACTGCCCTAGTCTCGAATAGCACGTCTGTAAATTTCAGTTAGCACGAAATCGCCACAGGCTAAAAAAAATCTCAGAAACGACGCGACGTCAGGTATGGAATTCGAGGGGGGAAGAGTGGTTTGGAATGCGAGGGGAAAGAGATGTGCACGCAGATAAACAAACACCAGGCCGTACCGTTGATGCCCGGCTGCAGACCAGGCCGTACCGTACAGAAACCAAAGCAGATGAAATTGGACACGTTTTTTTAAAAAAAAAGCTAGATGATAGTGTTAATTTCACCCCAGAAAATATTTAACTAACTTTTATGTTTTGTATATGTACATATTGTACATACAGTACACTCCCTATTTAACGCGGTTGTCGGGGGACATAACTTTTACCCGCGTTGTTGCATAACCGCGATGTTTCGATGTGACCAAGGTCAAAAGGCATAAAACACCGCCTGTGCTCTAATAGGTCGGCAAGCACGCACAGTATAGACGGCCCGCCTTTGTGCGGACTTTGCATCCGCAGTTTCCACTAAACACGGGTGAAAAAATAAAAATAATAAATTTTAATGATAAATATTAAATGTTGAATTGTTTTTATTTTTCCGCGTGCGCGCACAGTTTGTCGCACGGCCTACGAGCGCGCCACACGCCGCCATACACACGTGCGGCACACAAGCTGCTGCTGCCAGTCTCGTGGTGTTAGCCACAGTATCTGCTTCGTCAGTGTCCGTAACAAAGTAAGTGCAGTGTGTGCAGTTACACACGATTCTGTGGTCAAAGTCTTCTAAAAAGAAAGGCCGTAGTGATACTTCAAACCGAATATGAATCGCAAAGTACCGAGTTTGATTGACAAAATAAAAATTCTAGATTTACTTACAGATAGCTTGTCTTTTGTAGAAGCAGGCCGCAGATACAGGAAAAAAACGATTCTAGCATTCGTACAATAAAAAATAAAGAATCGTCTATCGTGTCAAGTGGTTAAACTTTATTATCCATGCTTACAGTAAATTATAAATGGTCACATATGGGAAACAAAAATTGTGCCAATTTAATTTTAGCGCAATCAGTGACGCCGTATTAAAAACCGTGTTAAACTTTGTCTTTACTTGTTTCACCAAACGCTGTGTCGAGTTGCTGAGTGTGTGTGGCTCGGATCGGCAAGTGTTATATTCCCCAGCCTCTGTTTAAAGGTCGGGAGACCGCTACACATAAACATTTCCGGGACTTGTTTACTACCTCACGGCAAAAGTGGTACAGTATGGTTCACGTAAATATTGGACCACTGGGAATTCCTGGGCAAAGATTAAAAATACGCTAGCCGATTTACTTTACTATTTAATGTTAAAACATTATACCAAAGTAAAAAGATGAACTTGTATACGTAATACAATGAATTACCCAATAATATTACGTCTGTAGGTTTAAGTTGTAACAAAACATTTATATACAGATGTCCAGTAAAGTACCAATTAAGATTCTGGAGTGGAATTTTAAACACCGGACTACCTGATTTTGCCTTGTACGCAGCGACGCTGCTCAGTCAAGTGACTCATGCTCTGCCTGTGTGCTGCGTGAACACATTCCCTCCCCCACTCCCCCTGGTGTTTCTGCCCGCTCTAATCTCTACCTCTCTCCATGTTCTCGGCTAGCCTCTCCCTACCCAGCGCTTGCCGACAACCAAGCCTATCCAACATCAATCCCCAGCCGAGTCACGCTGGATAATGTCGCTGCACGGTGGGCTTTATCAGGTCCCCTGTCCGATGCTTCATTTGTGAGATAAAGCGACGTTAAGAACTAGTGTTTCAGAAAATATCACTGGGCTGGATTGGACCATAATTTGAAAACCCTACAAGATAGAGGAATAATGTACGGAGATATCTTGTTTAGAATTTTACTGCGGACATTTTCTATGCCTAGGCTTTTTTCTGCCCGATGCTTAGTTTGTTAGTTACAACGCAAAATTATCCTAATCGGCTGTCAACCATTTATTCCATTATTATTATTCATTTCTGACTGGGGGACATGGTTTGACCCGCGATATACCGGGAGTTTACTGTATTTTAATGTTATGTTTGTGCTCTAGGGAAAATCTAAATCTGTTTATCTGTTAAATGATTTGTTTACATAGCCGCTTTTATAAGAGGTGTGCATAACAAATTAAATGTTTACAAATGGCAGTGTGTTTTAAAGTTATATAAAACCGGTTCTTAATTTCATAAAAGTGTTTTAATTTTGTTAAGTTTTAAAGGTAATTACAAAGGATCCAGCTGCTTGCAACAGCAGGCAGACAGACGCACGCGCGTGTTGAAGGTCACGCCTGGGCGGGCAAGCCAACCTGCTGACTGACGGTAAATATGTTACCACTTATCTCCCGTTACACTGTGCCATGTTTTCTTTATCTAACGTATTCGGTGGTAGGCTTAAAAAGATAAATGATATGACATATGCATTTTCAAGTATTATTCAACGCATTTATATTACGTAAAGATTACTTCCCTACACATCTTGGAACACATTAAATAATTTAGCCTTATATTTATGGGGACTAATGCTTCAGAATACGCGATTTCGATTAACACGAACATTTTTAGGAACGAATTAGTCGTGCTAAGTGAGGGATTGGTGTAGTAGGCCTGTGCGAAGCTTCGTCCAAGTGAATCAATAAATGCTTTTTTTCTCTAATATTCTATTTCACTTAGCCAGGAAATTTATTATTTTTATGTGAAGCTTCGGTTGTGATACAAAGTTTCACGTTCTGATGAAAATATTTAGCTTTTTGTGTTGAGTTACTTAAAAAAAATCTAGTGTGACACTCAGGTTTACTTAAATGATTGCGCAATAATCATATAATTCTGGTTTGTTTATGATTTTAATAAATGGTATAATATATACGGCCCAATTGGTTAATGACAATCAGTTAAAACATTACAAACATTAACATACCTTTTTTACTTAAATCCAATATTTTATAATAATAATTATAAAAATAATCATAAGTGTAATACAGCCTCGCTGAGAACAATATTCGCAATTCGATTCAACTTCGTGAAAATTTTAACATTCAATTTGATATTCGCTTCGCACAAAAAAAACAAACTAGTATTCGCAAATGCCTAAATAAAGACAACATATTTTGTTTACAAATGTGAAATCACACTGTAGTTACACAAACAAAAGTAATAAGTTCTTATGAGATGAAAGTCCATTTAAAACTAAAACTACGTTAAAATATTTGTAACAATATAGAAATTACATCATTAAAAGTAACTACAGGAAAGCTTCACTATAAAGAACATGAAGGGACCAAAAAATAGTTGAGTTTGTTATACTGAAGTTCTTTATACTGAAACATAAGCATTGTTATTAATATGTACACCGATAAACACATGAAACACCTTAAGTGTACTAAGGTTCAGTATCACAGTCATTAGTCTATGGCCGCTTGAAGAACCTGTTCACATACTCTCTGCTGATGCTTTGTCTATGGTCAGGAGACACATTGTAGGCAGAGCTGCCAACCTCAAATCACACCCATCATTAATGACAATTATATGGAAAAAGTACATGTAAATCATGCACGATAAATCTTTCCTGAGGAATTATAACACACACAAGATAAAATAAGGACAATAATATGCAAAAAAAAAAAAAATGAAAAATGTAGGCCTATGCATATGAATACAATGAAAATTAATGAATCAAAGGGAAAAAAAAACTATTTGAACAATACAATCATCTGAATATGTAAGAAATGTCAATAATTTTACAGGAAATTTTCAACCTTCAATTCAAAGTATGCAAAGTTATACTTTTGAACAATTGTCTTTTTATTTGCTTCTTTTATCCTGGTTGGATAAGAACTGTCTTATAAACAAACAACAGAACTTGTAAACAATAACTCTGCGTTAGTTACTTTCGTTTCTTCAGATGTAGCGAAAAAACTACGATATGGATTTATTGCTCGTCATGACTATAAAATATTCCGCATGTTTCTTTAATTCAATGTGCCCTCTACAGTCATCCCTTCCAACGTGTGCAATCGAAAAGTCACACGTGCATACATTACAAAACGCATGGTGTTCCAAAACATTTGAAGACGACAAGCATCGTCATTCTTTTGAATAGTTAGGTCTTAGGTCGAAAGTTTTGATGAATTGCGTTATTTTTTTTTCTCCCCCATATACACTTTTGTTCTGTCACACGCTTCATTTCTACAACCGGCACTGAAGAACACAACGCTATTGAAAAACGTAAAAAATTTCACGCCTGTAGACACGACAAAAACACTATGGACTGTGATGAAAAAAATGACTTTCAAAAAATAAATTAAAACACAGGTTAGCCAAAGTACCGTACAAAAATTATCGTAATGTAAGTAGCCAAAAAACAAAAAATCCGAGAATATGTACTAGTTGTATCGTACAACGGACGTAATACCATTCCAATATTATTTCAAAACACGAGAATTAATCTACTAATTTCGATAGTACGTGCGCACACATACTAGTTCCGTTATTGTTTTTGTTTACGTACACGCTGTTACGTTTGAATAAGAAAATTAAAAATAAAGAACAAGTTTTTGGATGGTAATTTTTTTCATAATGTGCCTCAAGGTTGTTCGTTCAAGTGAATATTTTTGTTTCACGAAGAAACGGACCGTCGTAAAATTCGTTAAGATGAAATAAAATTCAAGGTTATTATATACGTTTTTGGCGGGACCAAACAATGAGTTCGGTTAAGTGAAGTGTTCGTTTAACTGAAGTTCGTTGTACTGGTGCTTTCCTGTATTTTCTTCAAGAAAATAGATTGTAGCTTAGGAATCATTACATATCCTATAAAAGATATTCCAGAAAAGCAGGTAAAAATAATAATAATGTAAAATGTACCAAATTGCAGAAAAATATGTCCTGCCTGACATGAAATATGATGGTGTTCAGCTATGAGAAGTTGCCGTAATTACCTGAATAGAGGCTGACCTCAATCACAAGCCAGCCTCTACATTTTGATGTATGTCTACAGAAAATCAAAAATTTATTTTACTCTTCTTCCACATCAGAATCACTTTCAGCCCACTCGTTTTTCTCCATCTATCGCAGCTACACTTCTGCAGCACCGATAATGGCATGCTGCTACACAAATGTTTATCTATTTGGCAAAGTAGACAACTTTGAACTTAATTATTATCAGAAGAGTTTATTTCTTGTTTTGAAACCTGAGGTACAAATATGCCTTTTTTTTTTAGACACAATCACTAATAACAAGTAGGTAAATGTATATCTTCTAAAAAACTACAACTTAAAATTCTGAATAGTGAAACTTGTCTACCATACCATTCAGTAAGAAAAATGTTTTGAATTGTAGACAAGCATTTCAACTTAAGAAACAAAACTTCATAGGATGCATTTCTTAAGATACAATACAGTACTCTCCCTATTTAACGCGGTTGTCGGGGGACATAACTTTTACCCGCGTTGTTGCATAACCGCGATGTTTCGATGTGACCAAGGTCAAAAGGCATAAAACACCGCCTGTGTTCTAATAGGTCGGCAAGCACGCACAGTATAGACGGCCCGCCTTTGTGCGGACTTTGCATCCGCAGTTTTCACTAAACGCGGGTGAAAAAATAAAAATAATAAATTTTAAAGATAAATATTAAATGTTGAATTTTATTTTTTATTTTTCCGCACGCCGCGCACAGTTTGTCGCATGGCCTACGAGCGCGCCACACGCCGCCATACACACGTGCGGCACACAAGCTGCTGCCAGTCTCGTGGTGTCAGCCACAGTATCTGCTTCGTCTGAGTGTCCGTAACAAAGTAAGTGCAGTGTGTGCGGTTACACACGATTCTGTGGTCAAAGTCTTCTAAATAGAAAGGCCATAGTAATACTTCAAACCGAATATGAATCGCAAAGTACCGAGTTTGATTGACAAAATAAAAATTCTAGATTTACGTACTTACAGATAGCGTGTCTTTTGTAGAAGTATGCAGCAGATACGTGAAAAACGATTCTAGCATTCGTACAATATAAAATAAAGAATCGTCTATCGTGTAAAGTGGTTAGTTAAACATTGTTATCCATGCTTACAGTAAATTATAAATGGTCACATGTGGGATACAAAAATTGCGCCAAAATAATTTTAGCGCAATCAGTGGCGCCGTATTAAAAAGTCTGTTAAACGTTGTCTTTACTTATTCCATCAAACGCTGTGTCGAGTTGCTGAGTGTGTGTGGCTCGGATCGGCAAGTGTTATATTCCCCAGCCTCTGGTTAAAGGTCGGGAGGCCGCTACACATAAACATTTCCGGGGCTTGTTTACTACCTCACGGCAAAAGTGGTACAGTATGGTTCACGTAAGTATTGGACCACTGGGAATTCCTCGGCAAAGATTAAAAATACGCTAGCTGATTTACTTTACTATTTAATGTTAAAACATTATACAAAAGTAAAAAAGATGAACGTGTATAATACAACGAATAATATTACGTCTGTAGGTTCAAGTTGTAACAAAACATTTATATGTCTCCGCTTGTCAACACACGTGACCACGAGAAGTGTGCAGACGGAAATGAGTGAACTACTCAAGGTCACCAGACTTCCCCCCTTTCGGCTTAATCGCCCCTCTCATCACTGGCGCTTATATTCCACTCCTCCCGTCTACCCGGGTGTCTTGGTCGCATATTCTCGGCTCGCCTCTCCCCTCCCAGCGCTTGCCGACAACCAAGCCTATCCAACATCAATCCCCAGCAGAGTCACGCTGGATAATGTCGCTGGACGGTGGGCTTTATCAGGTCCCCTGTCCGATGCTTCATTTGTGGGTTAAAAAAAATGTTAAGAACTAGTGTTTTAGAAAATAACACTGGGCTGGATTGGACCATAATTTGAAAACCCTACAAGATAGAGGAATAATGTACGGAGATATCTTGTTTAGAATTTCACTGCGGACATTTTCTACGCCTAGGCTTTTTTCTGCCCGATGCTTAGTTTGTGAGTTACAACGGAAAATTATCCTAATCGGCTGTCAACCATTTATTCCATTATTATTACAGTAGAAACTCGTTAATCCGTGACGCGCTAATTCGGGAATCGGATAATCCGGGACGATTTAAAAGTGCAGAGAAAAAAAAAGAGAAGTAAAAATTGTCAGCGCTTAAAATTAACGTCACGCGGGCCGGCGGCCGGCAAACACTGCAAGCCTTCGCATGGGCCGCCAAACTGCAACGCTGTTTGTACCGACCCTTTGTGTCGTCCCACTTTCAGCTGTCACATTTGTCACTCTTTCAACTTGAGGGGGATGTCCTGACTTCTGCTTCCCGTCTCCCTTTGTTTGTTTCCACCCGCCAACGCACGGCAGGCGCCTGGCGAGTGACGTGTCTGGCTGGCATTCGGCTGGATTAAGGAGGGGAGGGGGAAGGGGGCGGGAGGGAGGGGCTACCAAAAATTTATGTGTGCAAGTTCAGCACGATCTTATCTTTCTCTCTTTGGCTGTTGTAAATGACCGTGAACTAATGGCTAGGCAGTGCCGTATTTTTTTAAGCCGAGACTAATTCGAAGACGGTCCTTACCGTGAACGGATTATCCGGGTTTATTAAATTTTTTTTACAGGATTTTAATTATCCGGGCATCGGCGGGTCCCAATTAACACGAATAATGGAGAGTTTACTATTTTTTATCCATCTGCTGCCAAGGCGCAGTAAGCCTCGGTAGATGTTACGTCACATGACCTTGGCCTACCCAGGTGCACGCCGGTGTCTGAGAAGCTTGACAAGACCTTCCGGGCTTTTAATCGCTAGTCCGTGAAATTCGGTAATCCGTGATTATCTCGGTCCCGACCATCACGAATCAACGAGGTTCTACTGTGTTATTATTATTATTATTATTATTCATTTCTGATTGGGGGACATGGTTTGACCCGCGATATACCCGATTCCGCGATCTATCGGGGCGCGGTATACCGGGAGTTTACTGTAGTTGAAAAATTGTACTTCAACTTGTTCTTTCAGACTTACAGGCAGTAAGCAGTAATGGAACACACACTAATTCAGTAATTTTTTTTTTGCTATGTATATTGGTTATTCTCCAATCAATTTTTTTTTTTTTAACAGTTTACTGATAGGAAAAAATATGCTAGCATACTGAAATTTATTTTACTGCAATATATTAAATAAAGATGACTCAAAAAACATGGTAAATAAATGTAAGTGCTGTATTATGGATGGTCATGTGTATTAACTAATTTACTTTTTTTTGTGTTTGAGTCTACTGAAGTTTTTCTTGGATGCAGTGGTTCTTGAGAATTAAAATTTCAGCCTCTATTTAGGTTAGAATTGTAATATTTTACCACCATGCAGACTTTTTCCATCCAAAATGATATGAATTATCTGCAGACATGAATAAAGGATACGTCAAAATTAAATAGGCCTAACAAACACAGTGTCAATACATGTCTCTTTTCTAATTTTACTGTTTTTGAACATAAATAATCTACTGATCTGGTTAAAAGATCTCAAAAGTACATGTCAAAAATAACTGAAGAAAAGGGTGAGCTATTAACATGACCACAATTCTCTCTGACATGTTGCACCTGACAAGACAATGTTTCAATTTTTACAGGCAAAACCGTAAACTATTGGTATGGTCCAGTAAATGAACAGTAATCAATAGAATGTGCATGACTGCTAAGTGCATCCAGCAAGACAAGATATGCAGAAAAAATGAACACGTGCAAATAAAAAAGTACTAAAGCTGGTATCAGTGGTTCCGTTAATAACTGTTGTAATTTGGGGTCTTTGTAGGTTGATAAAATAATTTATCTTATGCCTATCATTTCATCTTCCATACCTCCATATTTCCTCAAAAACTTTAAAAATTGTAAATGCACTAAAGAAGTATGGTGATTTATCTTGCCTTAACTATAACGGAGTCTGGGTTCTCAAGGGCTTCTGCGGACAGCCGCCGGCATACCACCTTGCTGACCGCCCGCAACGTGATGAGGTGGTCTGGGTGGCGTGTCACACTCAGCAGCTGCGCAAGTGTGTTCACCCCCTTCTTGAAGTCTGCACTGTCAACTGTCAAACAACCACTATGAGCTTATGTATGTTCTAGGACATGAAATGTAAAAATAATAAAATTATTTCAAACCTTACAATCAAGATTGTCCAATGGATTTGTAGAGACAACTTTTGGTGTATGAGATTCTGACTTCGCAATCTTCTCCGATGTCTGGTTCTTGTATTTGTCCACTGAAACAATAAATTTTGTTGAAAACAAAAATAAAACTAATTTGTACACTCGCACTTGTACATTGGAACACCAAACCCTGCCACCCTACAGCTTTCATTTTTAATTAAAAGTTAATGTGCCCAATTTCCAATATCAAGCGATGGGGGGAAAAATACTTAAGTTTATACACTTCCAGGAAAACTGAAATCAGAGTGGCGGGCTAAGATTTAAACACGATTTCTCCGGAATAGTTCAGTGACTTGCCACTGCGCCATCTCAATCCATTTTAAGAGTAAAAAAGACTAGTAGTGCATTACACTACACTAAATGAAAGCAAATACCAAAACTAAAAATACAAACTAAAAACAAGGGGGAAGTAACTGCTATTTTTACATACATTCAAGCACAATGGTAAGTTATATTTTTTTCGTTTTGCTATCAAAAAATTTAAATGGAAATTTTTCATTGCCTAACACAACACTACATAAATAACAAATTGCAGGACAACACAAGCGACTGAGCACAACAAAATGACAGGCCTGGGAATCAACAAGAGATCATAGCAGTCAAAAAGCCATAGTAAAATCGGCACAAACAAATCCAAAAAACAACAGATATATTAAAACAAATACAACTAAACTAGAAAATCATTGTAAGTAAAATAAACAATGAAAAATAGTAAAGATGACAACCTAAGACTTCATAATGTTTCGGGGCCTGGGATCTGTATCTTTCTTCAGTTGAGAACTGAATGAATAAAGGAATATTACTGGAAGCAAAACATTAACAGTTGAAACAAATTCATGCGCAGTTACTTGTATAAGAACTGTAATTCTAATTTATTTTTAAGAGTTTAACTGCTTGAAACTAGAAAGAACACTATTTAATTTGAATATAACTAACTACATATTTACCATATTTAGTATGATGAAAATAATTCTGACTTTTTTAGGCATACTTATGATCACAGCTGTCATACCACAATCTGTATTATTTTTTGGAGAAGATTGGAAAATAATACTTGGCTGCATTTTTATAACTTTATACTGCTTATTTTAAATACAATGCACTTACCACTAATACAAAACTCATTGTGGTATCATCAGAAGGAAGTAAAGAATTATGCACTAAAGTGTGCAATAGTGAAATTTTGTTATGATGGTTTACACTCAAACCTATTAATAAATATTCCATTATGGTCTTTCAATATATTTTATTTAAATTATATATTGAATATATATAATTTGAAAACAAATTCACCTTTCCAACACACTATCTATGATGTTACTTGCCATTATCAGCATACTCAAGTCGCACAGCAAATGACAACAGCCATTGCAGTTGTTCGGCCCTCTTCTCCGTCTGCACAGGGCAAGCAAGGTCTTTGAGATAGGTCTTGTAGCCTTTGACCCAGTCTGATGATTTGGTGTCTCGTAGTTTCTGCCGGTCTTCAATTTTGTAGTGCCGTATCTTCTGGTCCTCCAGCCAAATCACCAAGTTGCGGTACTGATCATCATCTGGGACACCACCAATACAGTTAAGAAATTTAAAAACGGCTGCTGATCTAACTTAAAGAGGAATTTTTACCACATTTTTCAAACTTAGTCCTAGGAAGGAAAAAAAAAGTCTTTAAGGTTCCAAACTTAGTCTCGGATGGATGAACGAAAGGTAGTGTTTAACACCTCGTCAACATAGAGGTCATTAGAGACTATGACTGGTCTTGAGAATGAATGGGTGGGGGAGATGGGAGTAGACCGAGGAAACCACTGGCTCACTGTAATGCCACCACATCTCCCACTTGCGATACTTAATCTTGGAGTGCATATTTCTTACCTTATCTAACTCTAGGCCCGAAATTTTCATTATTTTGCGAGTGGCTAAGTAATGGACAATTTCTAAGAGTGGTTTGAAAGCATCCAAGTTCTTCCAAAAGTCTTCATTTTTTGTGGGCTACTGAAATGTTAAAGATGGTAGAGCACATGGATTTGTAAGGACTGGACTAGATAAATTACGTGCTTTGGTTAATCAGTATTCTATTTTAAACTTTTAAAAACTTATTCTTCAAGTATTTCTTTGTTTAATATATCAATTAGTCTAGAAGCCATAAAAACACCTAATTGTGTTCAACTTTAGTGCTATTCAGATATTTAAAAATAATAATCAAGAGATTGTGTTACATTAACTTAGCAAGATTCTCCTATTTTAAACTTTACAGGATCTTTTTAGAATGAATACTATTTTCCTCTAACCCAGACTGACACGTGTAAATACATAGAATTATTTACAGCAAGCAGCGAGAAACTTTACTTTAATTTTCCCTTGTTTCATGCTAAATGAATAAACTATGTTTCTTCCATTCTTCTTTGTGACACTGTATTAAAAATAAAATATGCTGTTGCCCATTTTACAGCATCCAACAGTTATTCAAGCGTAAAGTTTATATAAATAACTACAATTTGGTGGTAAATTAATATTTTGTAATATTCTAACAGCGCGGTTTTACGTGAAGTAAAAATAAAATTCCGAAAATACTTTTTCCAAACACTAGATATGTTCCTGTATTTACCCAGAACCCTTGATGGTTTTTTTTATTAGCATTACAGAGGCATGAAGCGCTAACTTGTTACGTGCAGAGCTCTCCATCGAACACCCCTCCAGGGCACTTACCATTGCCATGACTTCAAAATATTTATCTTCAAAGCCGTCCATACGTGCTGTCAGTTCCGAGAGATCGATGTCAGAATTTTGTGTTGCCCCAAGAACCACAAAATCCGCCTCAAACTTATCACAGACTTGGGGTGGATCACGAACTGTGGCCCGAAACAAGCCTTGCTTAGAAGCATCGCCAACAACACTTTGAGACAGGTCGACGGCACGTTTGAGCCGAGCCTCTGTTAGGCGGATAAGCACGAGTGCCGAGCCTATATATGTCATGGTCACATACAGAAGCAAAAGACGAAATAACCAAAAAGGCACGACAACAAAGAAATAAACACAACGAAGACCAATATAACCAAGGTTAGACACAGTAAATCAAAATTTATATCCAGCAAAACACCTAACGCAACGAAAAACATGAGCAGACGCCGAGAAATAATACAACATAACCCCAACACAAAATATATTCCACGGAAACAAAGAATATTTAACAATTTCTTAGATCACTAAATCTCTGCGAATTTCTTCTAAAACACGTTGTCGAACAGATCTAGACCATGAAAATAATCTAAATAACGAAAGCATAGCCCACGAAATAACATGAACGAAGTGTGATTGTTTACCACGTGTTCACGAAACACGTTTCAATAAAAACCAGAAAAAACCGAAACTATCCCTTCCGGAGGATTAAATGTTTTGTCTAGAGATGTACGAAACTGTAAAATCCAGATAAAACTACACAATTAATGATGATGCACTTGCAAACAACTCGATTGGCAGCAAGCGTGCACGATAGCACAACTTACCGCCATGATGATTGAACAACAACTGTTGCTTCGTTGCCGGAAGCTGCAGGGCTACCCACCTTGGCAGGCAGCCAACTTGAAAAACTTGGCGCTGCTAGCAAGCAGCACGGGAAGTTCAAAATTCAAATGTTTCAAACACTATACACCAATCCCTCGCATAGCACGTCTTCAATTAATGCGAATTCAGTTAGCACAATGTAAATTTTACTGCCCTAGTCTCGAATAGCACGTCTGTAAATTTCAGTTAGCACGAAATCGCCACAGGCTAAAAAAAATCTCGGAAACGACGCGACGTCAGGTATGGAATTCGAGGGGGGAAGAGTGGTTTGGAATGCGAGGGGAAAGAGATGCGCACGCAGATAAACAAACACCGGGCCGTACTGTTGATGCCCGGCCGCAGACCAGGCCCTACCGTTGATGCCCGGCTGCAGACCAGGCCGTACCGTACAGAAACCAAAGCAGATGAAATTGGACACGTTTTTTTAAAAAAAAGCAAGATGATAGTGTTAATTTCACCCCAGAAAATATTTAACTAACTTTTATGTTTTGTATATGTACATATTGTACATACAGTAAACTCCCGGTATATCGCGCCCCGATTGATCGCAGAATCGGGTATATCGCGGGTCAAACCATGTCCCCCAGTCAGAAATGAATAATAATAATGGAATAAATGGTTGACAGCCGATTAGGATAATTTTGCGTTGTAACTAACAAACTAATCATCGGGCAGAAAAAAGCCTAGGCGTAGAAAATGTCCGCAGTAAAATTCTAAACAAGATATCTCCGTATATTATTCCTCTATCTTGTAGGGTTTTCAAATTATGGTCCAATCCAGCCCAGTGATATTTTCTGAAACACTAGTTCTTAACGTCGCTTTATCTCACAAATGAAGCATCGGACAGGGGACCTGATAAAGCCCACCATCCAGCGACATTGTCCAGCGTGACTCGGCTAGGGTATGAGGTGTGATAGGCTTGGTTGTCGGCAAGCGCTGGGTAGGGAGAGGCTAGCCGAGAACATGGAGAGAGGTAGAGATTAGAGCGGGCAGAAACACCAGGGGGAGTGGGGGAGGGAATGTGTTCACGCAGCACACAGGCAGAGCATGAGTCACTTGACTGAGCAGCGTCGCTGCGTACAAGGCAAAATCAGGTAGTCCGGTGTTTAAAATTCCACTCCAGAATCTTAATTGGTACTTTACTGGACATCTGTATATAAATGTTTTGTTACAACTTAAACCTACAGACGTAATATTATTGGGTAATTCATTGTATTATACAAGTTCATCTTTTTACTTTGGTATTATGTTTTAACATTAAATAGTAAAGTAAATCGGCTAGCGTATTTTTAATCTTTGCCCAGGAATTCCCAGTGGTCCAATATTTACGTGAACCATACTGTACCACTTTTGCCGTGAGGTAGTAAACAAGTCCCGGAAATGTTTATGTGTAGCGGTCTCCCGACATTTAAACAGAGGCTGGGGAATATAACACTTGCCGATCCGAGCCACACACACTCAGCAACTCGACACAGCGTTTGGTGAAACAAGTAAAGACAAAGTTTAACACGGTTTTTAATACGGCGTCACTGATTGCGCTAAAATTAAATTGGCGCAATTTTTGTTTCCCACATGTGACCATTTATAATTTACTGTAAGCATGGATAATAATGTTTAACCACTTGACACGATAGACGATTCTTTATTTTTTATTGTACGAATGCTAGAATCGTTTTTTTTTCCTGTATCTGCGGCCTGCTTCTACAAAAGACAAGCTATCTGTAAGTAAATCTAGAATTTTTATTTTGTCAATCAAACTCGGTACTTTGCGATTCATATTCGGTTTGAAGTATCACTACGGCCTTTCTTTTTAGAAGACTTTGACCACAGAATCGTGTGTAACCGCACACACTGCACTTACTTTGTTACGGACACTGACGAAGCAGATACTGTGGCTAACACCACGAGACTGGCAGCAGCAGCTTGCGTGCCGCACGTGTGTATGGCGGCGTGTGGCGCGCTCGTAGGCCGTGCGACAAACTGTGCGCGCACGCGGAAAAATAAAAACAATTCAACATTTAATATTTATCTTTAAAATTTATTATTTTTATTTTTTCACCCGTGTTTAGTGGAAACTGCGGATGCAAAGTCCGCACAAAGGCGGGCCGTCTATACTGTGCGTGCTTGCCGACCTATTAGAGCACAGGCGGTGTTTTATGCCTTTTGACCTTGGTCACATCGAAACATCGCGGTTATGCAACAATGCGGGTAAAAGTTATGTCCCCCGACAACCACGTTAAATAGGGAGTGTACCCGTATTTTAATGTTATGTTTGTGCTCTAGGGAAAATCTAAATCTGTTTATCTGTTAACTGATTTGTTTACATAGCCGCTTTTATAAGAGGTGTGCATAACAAATTAAATGTTTACATATGGCTGTGTGTTTTAAAGTTATATAAAACCGGTTCTTAATTTCATAAAAGTGTTTTAATTTTGTTAAGTTTTAAACGTAATAACAAAGGATCCAGCTGCTTGCAACAGCAGGCAGACAGACGCGCGCGCGTGTTGAAGGTCACGCCTGGGCGGGCAAGCCAACCTGCTGACTGACGGTAAATATGTTACCACTTATCTCCCGTTACACTGTGCCATGTTTTCTTTATCTAACGTATTCGGTGGTAGGCTTAAAAAGATAAATTATATGACATATGCATTTTCAAGTATTATTCTACGCATTTATATTATGTAAAGATTACTTCCCTACACATCTTGGAACACATTAAATAATTTAGCCTTATATTTATGGGGACTAATGCTTCAGAATACGCGATTTCGATTAACACGAACATTTTTAGGAACGAATTAGTCGTGCTAAGTGAGGGATTGGTGTACACTAAATTACACACAATATTTACAAGTCCAAACACATACAATATCACATAAATTAAAAAAATTGCTCCATAATAACATTTTCATAATCAATCTTTCCACAAAGAAGCTGATCTGTTAAGAGAATTAAGGCCGTGTTACAATCAGATGGTTTCCAAACATTTTGCTAAGGTGCTGCTCTAAATTCCAGAAGATGACTGGACATCACATCAACTCCGGCCTGCAATGACACAACATGCTGTGATGCTGCGGTCGCAATGGCCAATTTTCATCTTTGGGGCCATCCGACCGGCAGGGCACTCATGACTGATCATTGTTCTGAGATGTCACAAATTATGTATGCTAAATAAAATGTCTACCAGCAGTTGCTTTTACGTACGTGTTCACTGGTTGTTCTTTTATTCCACTATATTTCATATGGATGGGAATTATGGATAATGTAATCAAATTTTTTTCATTAGAATTATAAAATGTGCTGCAAATAGCAAACTAAAGATCAATAAAACAAAAATACAAAAGTATTTGATGAGTGTGAGAAAACATCCAACCAATGTTTTTGATTAGAACTGTAGCAATTGTTTGATTATTTTTTAGTGTTGTTTTGTGCTGTCTGCATTTTAAACGGTTTTGTCGAACAACAAAGCATATGATATAAACACTATCACCATGCCACCTATATAAGGACAAGGAACAAAGCTCACCATCAAAGTTCCAGCATCTATTATAATATCCAAATGCTTTGAGACTAGCACTGCACCGGCAGCATCACAGTAGCATCTGCCACAGTAAAATTCTAATATCACAGTTTTTCCTTAAATAAAATAATAAAACTCCTAAAATGGTTTTTTCGAACACTAAATAAGTTCCCTTAATTACTCTAAAAACAATGTTTCTTAATTCCTACTGGTTTCCGATAAATTACTATTTATAGGTTACATCATGCGGCCTGTACAGTGAAGCAGTCGCCCCCATTGGGCTTTAGTGTAGCAACTTCATCCTGTGGCTCTCGATATATAGGTAAGTGTATACTGTAACGCCCCTCGTGCCCAATTTTTATATTATTTTAAATTAATCAAAGAGTCCTTGGAAACTGCTGGGCAAAATATTAAGAAAATTAAAGTTAATTTACCAGAGGGGGCACGAGCCGGTGAACAAGAGAAAATTTACACTCCCTGCACACTAGTAACTTGGGAGTTCGTGGATCGTTACAATGAAGAAGGTATTTGATAAATGAATACACAACATTGGTAGCTTGGTCTATAGGTTTTCCTAGTTTATTATTAAGGAATTTTGTGTTCGCAATATTCAAACCTGACAATAACAATCTTAGTAATGAACAAAGTTAAAGGGGGCGCGCCCCAGGATTATTTAAAACAATACATATTACACCTTAACAAAAAATTATTACATAATTTAAAAATTTAAAATTTGCACCAAATTTGAAAGTCCCAACAATTATATATATATATATATATATATATATATATATATATATATATATATATATATATATATATATATATATATATATATGAGTTTCCTCGATTTTACAGATTCTTGAGGATGACGTCCTTAAAACACTGCTCGCTGGTATCTTTGTTTTAGATCCTTCTATTTAAGTGAAAAAAATATATATATATAATTATATCTCATATCACCCGGATCTTTCCAGGATGACCTCGGACTGCCGGCCAAACTCTTCTAACAAGTGGGGGGGGGGGGGGGGGGGGGGTGGGATCAGCTGGAGGTCCCGAAGATCATGCGGGGGCAATTTCTCCCTCCGTAACTTCGACCCTGTCTGAAACACAGCCCAAATTCAAAACGAATTAGACCTGCGTCCAGACAGTCATACACAGTTGGCACGAAAACAACAACGGGAATTTGGGGCAAGAAAAAAAAGGATTACTCACCAAACAGGGTGTGGAAACAGGGCTCGCGAGATGTCTCGCGCCGACATGTGGATGACGCGCACCGAGAATCCGCGGATGCGCGAAGCAAACCAGAATTTCGGGATTAAATATAAATAAAAAAATCTAACTACGCATGACTTTTCTAAAAACTACCTCTGTCTGGCTACTGTACAAATGGGATCACATCTCTTAAGCAACTGACTACATCTTTAGTACAACCGAAAATCGCCTTTCCCGCGAAAAACCTCCTAGCGCAGAGGACGTCGAGACGACGTTGGTCAGTAGCCGCGATCAGAGGACTAAGTGCCCGAGGGCGGACGAGGCTTCTAATTAAAACAAGCGCTAAAGCCCTAGGGAGGAGTGGGGAAGGTTCGGTTCTAAGTCGAAAATTTCCGAAGGAGTCCGAGGCGAGGCGTGACAACAACACGACATGCGCGCTCTCTACCGGACCGAAACGAAGGCAACGAACAATCGACTTCTACAGGTCGGGAGGAAGAAGCATAGGGCCATAAGGCGTAGCGGCGCTGCGCTCTGGCGGTGTAAAGGGGAACTAACGGAGGCGGTGAACTGACTCGCCGCCAGGTGTCACGAGCGTAGTCTCAGCTCGCTGGCCAACATGGGTGAAGTTGCTTTTTTCTGCCGCTAGGTGTCGGGGATGAGTCTGTCGGACCAGGGAGAAGGTTTTTGCATCAGGTCGTCGTCCCGTCCGGTCACTGCTCCTAGCTTGATTTCTCAGAACTAAAGTGAGGTGGAGAGAGAGGAAGGGGGGGCAGAAATAGCCACTAAGGTGGGAACGCAGCTCCACTGGAGACTGCTTCGTGACGAGACATGCTATTCTCAGCAGCCCTCTACAAGGTAGCAGCTTGCAGCCCAGGAGCTGCTCAAAGCAGTTTTGGTCATGCAGGGAATTAAAATTACAAACTCGGGACGTGACTGCAGGCGAGAGAAATTTCAACCGGGCTGACCATGTCCACATTAGACAGCAAAATATCAGATTGGCCCCCTGGGAAGGGGCTTTGGTCCACTGGCACAAAGTTTAAATCCGTGGCGTACACCGGCCTAACAAAAGTAAATCACCCCCATTAACAACCAGATAAATTAAAAAAATAAGAAACCCCAAAAAATTTTAAAATTATAGAAAAAATTAAAAAAAAGTGACGAAATGCCTAATTTTCGGGCACAATACTTTGGATTTGGATTTTGTAATGCAGTGAAAGGTAAATAAAAATTAAAAATATGGAGTCAATACTATGCATCCAAACTCAAGCGTCAACCCTTAATAGAGATTTTGGAATACTCGAACAGAGCAGCATTTTAGAACGTAAAGAAAAAATCTGAAAACATAGTTTTCACACACTATACACGTTCTTAAATTTACTCAGAAGGGATGGTTTCATAATTCCTACTAGTTTGTTAATAAATTAAATTTTTATATATTAATTTACAATACCTGTGCTATTATGCTTCCGCCGCAATTCATTGTTTACCCGCGATAAATAGGAATGTATGTTTTCCACATACTTCAGACAGTCCTGAATTAACCCTGAAAGGAAGGTTTCTTAATTCCTACTGGTTTGTGAAAAAATAACAGTTTATAGCTTACATTCTTATATTACAATACGTATGTATTCATGCAATCACTGACATTCATGGTTTACCCGTGTGGATTTTTTAAAAAATTTTGTTTAGAGAACTCAGTCAATTTAGGTGTTATAATAATGACTGTATTGCAATTACAAGGAATTTTTAATGCTTGTCTTTCATGTTTGTTATTTTATTAGAATAAGTAAGTGTATTATGAAATGTTTGTTTTGTTAAATTGCATTTAAAGTATGTACTATTTTGAGTCATATTGTAATGAACGAGTCTAATGGAAGGCAAAAATTTGAATAGAATTATTAACATTGTTCATTTTCTTTGAGAAATACATGCTGTGCACTGAATTGACTGTAGAGGTGGGTTGCAGAGAATCAATTTGCTACTTTGTAACTGATACACACCTGTATCAAGTACTGCAAACGAGTACACTATTCAAGTATCATGTACTTTAGTATCAGTTTAGAATTCACCTGGAACAACACCACGGCCAAGGTGCGCAGAACCCGATTGCAGATGACGGTCACTTGGGCGGAGCTTGTGAAAGGGGAGGGAGCGGCACGACGAATAAGGGATGAAGGGAAAGAATGTAGGGGAGGGGGAAGCCTAAGATGTACATCAAGTTCTGTCCCTGCCCGAACAGGCCCGAATATTCACCTTCGGCTCAGGTTTATTTATATATATATTTATATTTCTCTGTTTATTTTAATGTAGCTATACTAACCGTCCATAGTGTTCTAAAGTGTTTTAATGTCGCTAACCTAACCGACCACTTTTAATATTTGAATTCATTTTTCCTGCGCAAAAATAAAACAAATCCAGAGGTTGGCCGAAGGTGAATATTCGGGCGTGTTCAGGCAGGGACAGAGCTTGATGTACATCTTAGGCTTCTCATCAAAGTACGCTCAGTGCGCAGTGTGTGCTCCTTGCAAAGATTGAAGACTCCGATTACGAAAGGCGTGGAAAGAGAACACCGAAACCTTTTTTTGACTACGAAGAATGTAGAATGAGAAAACTGATACCTTTTTACGAAGAATGTGGAAAGTGAAAACTGATACCTTTTTACGCTGGTGGTGATGGGACGGAGGATGTGTAACCTGTTACGAGAATGCTGATACCTTGTTGCTTCCTGGAACTGCTACTGCTGTAGCTGATACAGAAGTATCAGCTACTTGTAACAAGTACATTACTGTATCAGTAACTGGTTAGAACTGATACCGAAAATTGCTGTAACAACCCACAATTAATTGACTGACACACTGAAATCAGCAGTCTTTCCTGGGAATTATTTGATTACAGCCATTGTAAATTTTGTTTGATATGGCTGGTGTTTCATGTATCCCAGTTTATCCCTGGATCCTGAAGGCTTGATCCTGTGGTACATGATGCTTGCTGCTTTAGTTCAGTAAATCCGAAGATCCTGATGACATGGTCCTGTTTGCTTGATTCTGTGATGCAATGCTTGCTGTTTTAGTTTAGTACGTCGGAAGAATTTGCACATGAAATAAATGTGAAATAATTGTGAATTATGATTTTAGATTGAAAAAATTCCTTTTTATTAGACTTACAATACTAGGTAATTATATAACAGTATTTTTTTTATGTTCAGGATCTTCCGATGTAGGTACTGAATTAAAACAGGAAGTACCATGTAAAACAGGATCATGCCGTCAGGAAAGCCTTCAGGATCTAGGGATAAACTTCAATATATGAATTAGCATACCTTTTATTCTCCATAGTTGGCTACAATTGTGCTAAAGAGATACACGATCGCTGGTTAACAATGAATGGCAGCAGCAGTGTGAAAACACAGGTATTGTATTGTAAGCTTTAAACTGTTAATTTTCATGAACCAGTAGGAATTAAGAAACCATGTTTTCAGGGTAAATTAAAGGACGTCTCTAGTACTTGAAAAACATATTTTCTGTTTTTATTTACTTTTCGTTCCACGAAGCCATGGTGTACAATGATGGTATAGTAAGGTAAGCTATAAACTATTCTTTTTCACAAACTATTAGGCATTAATAAACCATTCCTTCAGGGTAAATTCATTGAAGTGTTTAGTTTGTGAAAACCATGTTTTACAATTTTTTTCCCTTCTGTTCCATAAAGCAGCTCTGTCCGAATATTACCTAAAGTAACTGTCATTACACGAATCAAGTTAATAATCAGTTTTTTTATATCAGGTTATTTACTGTAGCATGAAAAAAGTCAGCGATCCATACTGATAAAAACATCCCTGTCAAAGGTTGACACTTAGGTTTGAATGAACATTTACCTTCCACTGCATCACAAAATCCAAATACAAAATATACACGTCATAGGAGAGTACCGAGGGGGGGTGGGGGTGGGGGGGTGTTTTGGGGGTTCAAACCCCCCCCCCCCCCTGAAATAAGGCAAGAAAATTATGAACACTCATGTCATTCCAGCTCAATTTCTAAACACAGAGCAACGATAGAAATAACGTCACCAAGCAGCCCAATTGGTAAGTAAACGTAAACAAATTTGAATTGCAGTGGTTGGTTCATGATAGGTCAGCCTAAATTCTCAAATCGCTGTGATTGGTCTATGGAATAATCAGTTCAACTCTACTTTGATTATGTTTTAGATTTGCTTAGTAGAATTGGGCATTGAGTAACAGTAGTAATTACGACCTAATTTCATACAAAAATCTATAAAACTATTAAAACGTGGGGTGGGGGTTGGGGGGTGATTTGACGTTTTTTGGTCATTTTGTCAAGTCAGGTACTTTCATTTAAATACTGTACATCTGTACGTATAACACGAAGAAAAAGGTTTGATTATCGCAAGGTGCGTAATTTTAAACTACTTTTACAAACATGGAAAAGCTGAAATGTACATTTCTCGCCTCAGATGAAAGGGACCTCGTTTAGTGCAACGTGGTGTGAAGTTGTGTTTGAGTTAGTAGCTTAATGGCTGGTCTCAACTCAATGTGTAGATGTTTTTAGCGAATATTGTAATAGAACAATATAATTTAATATATATAATACCTATACTAGCTGCCCGACCCAACTTCGCACGGCTATACTAATGGGGGAAAAATGAGACTAAATATCCCATTTACAGTAATAATAAATGAAATATAATGCAATTAATTTCGACAAAAATTTATTACAATGCTTTGTAATGTACCGGAGAGAAAACGAGTAGCACCGATGGTTTCCAGATTCTCGAGCACGCAACGTACAACTGATGTACCCGTAATTCACTACGGCAGTCTACAGGCAGAACACTTGCGCCGCTCATTATACATGCCCCTCCTTGTGGGTACGCCACACCTCGAATGGAAAAAAAATCAAAGCAATGCTCGTTGCCATGGGGATGCAGAAGGCATAAACAATGAAAAATCCCGCTGTCCCACTGTTGCCCGGGCTTAACCACCCTTGGGAGTTGATTTTCGGAAAACGTCATATTGCATTACATGAGGAACATTACTGTCAAGTTCAAGTCTGTAGGATATAAAATTGAAAAGAAAAAAAAGGCAATTTTTTATATTTAAAGTCCCCGTAAAATTTTAACGGTGATGAGGACTGCACTAACATTGAATTAGTTGTTGCCATAGAGATGAATGTGGCATCAACAAAGCAACAGCCGTTGCCATGGTGATTTTCTACCAAAAACTGGAATTTTGATATGTTACACCCCCTAAACTCCCTTTGGGAGCTGATTTTCGGAAAATCATATCTTAGTGAGCGTCTACATACATCACAAAAAACTATGCTAAGTTTCAATCGGTTGAAAGATTTCAAGTCAATTGTAATGAGTCAGTGGTATTTTGCACAAATGTTTTTAAATTTAAATAATTTTACATAAAATAATAATTAAATCTATACAGAAATATGCCTTGAATTGAAAAATAAGTAGATCTAAGTGATGCCCGTTGCCATGAAGACGCAGAAGGCATAAACAATGCAAAATCCCATTGTCATGGAGATGGAGTACCCACTGTTGCCAGTGCTTAACCACCCTTGGGAGCTGATTTTCGGAAAACGCTGTCATTAATCGAAATAAAATGTAGCCTATATATAAAGTTGGACAAAGTTACAAATATTTGTGCGAAATGTCATTAAAATCAATGCAGTAGTTTCGGAAATTAGCCCGAACAAACATCGCGACACAAGATTTTTATATATAAAGATTTAATTCTGTTTTGCTAAACTTGAATTGTAAAGCCTGAATTACAACAGCCCGTCGCATCCATCCGTCATCCGTTCGTCCGTCAGCCGCCAAGCGATATAAAACTTCACTTCACTGCTTGGATTTTGGCCTTGAGCGGTATCCGTTTAGCCAGAAATATCAATTTTATTATTCTTTTTCATCATCTTTTATCGCAAGTGTATATTTTGAATAAGTCTCAATTTTACTCCCATGCCTTACCCGGGACTCAAACCCAGAACCTTTCTCACCATAAGCCGGTGTGCATCCGACTACGCTACGGAGGTCGGCTGGCGATTTACAGCACTCCGCTCGTACGTCATAATATTTCTCCATGTCAATGCTGACAACTGTTGAGAAAACTTAATGATTTGGGGGAAAAAATTATCATATGTAATTATATTACTTAAACAATAATGTAAAGTAAGTACTTGAAACTCATTAAACTCAGTGTTTTTTTTTTCCAGTATGTATTTTCACATTTCCAGAGTTACCATACGTAATTATAATACTTCCGTGACTTAGACCATTTTTGTTTCAAAAAAGAGCTTTCGAAATGTGTCTTAACGTAAGCTAAGAGATGATTTTGGAATCAGCTAAACAATTAAACAAACTTTAATACATTTTAATATAATATTTTATATACAAACACCTAGAAGACATTAGGAGGTTATAGTTTCATCCGTTCACCCATCAAAAGTATAAAGTTACCAAGCTTTAGACAGACTAGTGGATGACATTTTTCAGTCCATCTTATTGGGTGCAGGTCACGTAATTGACAGACGGATGACGGATGGACGGGCTATTGTAATTCCGGCCTTAGTTGCAAACACCCTTACAATCAAATTATACAGCAATTATTCTCTTGTCATGCCGTCAACATATTAGGAATAAGTTTGTTAAGTGTGTACGTAAATTCATTAAGTTAACTATTTATATATATTTTGTATATATTGTTTTGTAGATATTTTAATATTGTAATGTGAACTTACTTAAGTTAATTGAAAGAAAAATTACGTACAAATTACATATCAACAATAGCCCAGGTTAAAAAATTAAATTTGAGACTATTCTATATTTATATACTCAAGAAATAATTAATTTTTGGTATTTATGCAGTTTTTCTTAAAAATCTGGAAGAACACCCCCCGAAAAAAATTCCTGGGTACACCTATGATACACGTCCTTAAAGATGGAGAAGAAAAATGGCAGAAGCCACAAAAATCAAAAGGCTAATTTCTCAGAAACCAATATAAATTTATACACGTGTTTTCAGGGTAAAACAAGGAACATCTGTAATACTGAAAAACATTGTTATTAGAATTACATTATTTCATTTTCCAGAGAAGCCATGATGGAATTTTACTTCCACCGGTACTGTCCAATTGTAACAGGATCTTTAACTGCCATTGATATGAACTCAACCTATGTTGCTGCTTAAGAGATTTTATCAATTTAATTTCTTAGACCAGTTCTACAATGGCAAGTACAGAGATGGGTCTCACAAAATATATTTTCTACAATATCACATAGGCGGAGACGGACCCATACATATTAACTCAGCAATGTTCTTTATTTGTATTATTTATGCAAATTCTGCCCGTAATATTACTTCAAAGCATTATCCATTTTATATTGAAATTAATATTTCGTAACCTTTAAATAAAATCTCATTCCTTGGCATTTGTTACGTTTCTGTATATTGTGGAAACAGCAGACGTCAATAGTGAAAAGTTCCGAGAGATCCGTCTCCGTTTTCATGCCATTTCAGAACGGACCTTAATAATAATAATAATAATTTACACCTGCAATTGGGCTTCCGCCCGGTGGCAAGGAGTTCCCACCCCCAACTACCCTCACTCCTCCCCCCTCTGGAGCCTCCTTCGTAAGTCCTTCCCTCCTCCCAGATCCAGTGTCCTCCCCTCAAGTTCGTTCCACTCTCGCCCCGTCCTCACAAGGAATACCTGTCTTCCCCTCTCTGTCCATCTCCATTCTCTCTGAATCTTCCACTCATGATCCCTCCTTCCTCGATACAGCCCTCTGTGCAACCTAGCTCCCAGCTTTCCCCAGCCCCCCTCCCCCCCACGAATTACCTTATTCATTCTCACCAGCCTTTCCACCTTCCTCCTTTCTTGCAGTGTGTCCCACCCCAGCTCCTTCATCATCACCGATGGTCTGTGAGTTTCCCCCATCCTGCCTTCGCCTTACCTTCTCCTCCACATATTCATTACCCATCTCGCTGCCTTGCGCTGCACCCTCTCCAACTCCTCAATTTCCTTCTCCACATAGGGGTCCCACACCGCCGCGGCATACTCCAACACTGGCCGTACCAATGTCACGTACGCCTTTTCCTTTACATTCCTACCTGTCCCTTTCAGTGTCCTGCTAAGCAGCCCTAACCCCATTCTGCCCTTTGTCACCACCTTCTTGACCTGCTTTCCCCACCCCAAGTCGTTCTGCAGGATCACTCCCAGGTATTTATACTCCTCAGCTTCCTGGATCACCTGTCCCTTCCAGCAGTACACTTTTCCCTCCACCCTTCTCTTCCTCGTGAACCTCACCACCTTTGTTTTCCCTACATTTATACCCATTTCGTTTTCCCTCGACCAGCACTCCAGTTTCTGCAAGTCCTCTGCCAGGTGCGCCCCTTCCCCCACAGTTTCATAGAGCACACAATCGTCCGCAAACAACCGCAGCCTGCTTTTCAACCCCTCCCCTACATCATTCATCATGATCAGGAAGAGCAGGGGTCCCATGACACTGCCTTGTGGTACCCCTGACATCACATTTCCCTCTTCTGACCATTCCTTACCCACTCTCACTCGCTGGATCCTGTCCCTCAAGAAGTCCCCTGTCCAATTTACCACCCTCCTGTCCTCTATCAACCCCTCCACCTTTTCCATCACCCTCCTGTGCGGCACCCTGTCAAACGCTTTCTCAAAATCTATAAAAATAGTGTCTACCTGCTTCCCCTCATCCACTGCCTCCACCAAGTCCTCCAGCAGCCCCGCCATCTGCGTTTCACAGGAGTAAACCCTCCGGAAGCCGTGCTGCCTCTCATCCATCCAGTCCCTTTCCTCCACCCTCTCTACTATATACTTCACTACCAGCCTCTCCATCACCTTGCCTACGTTAGACGTCAAGCTGACCGGCCTATAGTTGGCTGGGTGTGCCTTATTCCCACTCCCTTTATAGATGGGCACCACCACAGCCTCTTTCCACTGCCTCGGCAGCTGTCCCTCCTCCAGTGACTGCGCATACAGTACTTGCAGGTACTTTCCTATCACCTTCCCTCCCAGCTTGAGGTGCCTGTTCCCTATCCCATCTGGCCCAACCGCCTTCCTCACATTCAGTCTCCTCAACTCCCTTAATACATCATCCCTCCGTATTTCCAACCCTCTCTCTCCCCCTGACTTCTCCTCTTGTGCTCCGCACCATACTCCCCCGTTTACAAAAACCGATAAGTATTGTCCCTGCAGTAAACGAGCCTTTTCCAGGTCACTCACACACTCTTGCTCTTCTCTCCCCTTTAATACTGGCAGTCCCTTCTCCCCCTTTACTCTCCTAACATATCGGTACAGATCCGCCCAGTTTCCCCGCCCCCCTTTCTCCATCATCCTTTCCATGTACGCATCCCGTGCTTCCCTAGTTTTCTTTCCCAGTTCCTTCGCCAGCTCCTTCATTTCTGCGTTTAGCCCCTCCCCTCCATGCTTCTTGGCTCTTGCGTGGAGCCTCCTGCACTTTCGCTTTAATACTTTTACCTCCCGTCCATGGTAGGGCGGGTCGCCACCCTTTCCTACCCTCCTTTGGGGTACGAAGCACTCCACCATTTGCTCCAATATGCCCCTCAAAACCTCCCACTTCCCTTCTAGTTCTGCAATCCCTTCCCACCTACAGAACTCCAATTCAAGAAATGCCTCCGCCCCTGCTCTATCCGCCCTGCTCCACTGTCTTAACACTTCCTTCCTACTTTCCTTCACCTCCCTCCATCCCATATCTATCTCCACCACCGGGATTTTGTGGTCACTGATGCCCTCCATCACCGTAGTGCCTACTACTACCTCCACAGGCCTCACCAGCACCACATCTAGTATGTTCCCAGATTCCCCCTGTCCTTCACCATTCCTCATCCTGGTGTTCTCCCCCACCACCTGCTCCAGTCCACTATTTACCAACTGGGTTGCCCATCTTTGCTCCCTCACCCCCATTTCCTCTGGTCCTTGCTCCCACACCACCCCTGGCATGTTTAGGTCCCCCACCACTATCACCCACCTATCCTCCCTCAACAGTGACAGCCTGTCCTTTACCCCTTGTATAACCGCCTCCCCTTGCCCTGGGGGTCTGTACACTGCCAGCAGCATGAAATCTTTCCCTTTCCCTTTTATTTTCAATTCCATTATTTCCACACTTTCCCCCACCCATTCAATCTTTCCTACTAGTCCCTCATGCACACATACCATAATCCCTCCTCCTGTCCTGTTCCTGTCTCTTCTAAATATTTCATAGTTTGCCCCCTGCAGTTCCCCATCCCCTATTTCCTTGTCCAGCCACGTCTCTACTGCTATGCCAATGTCCACCCCATATGCTTCCACGACACTCCAAAACTCATCCAACTTTCTATAGACACTCCTACAGTTTATCACCGCCACTCTCACCCGCTTTCTTCCTTCATTCACTTCCTCTCTCCTGATCCCTCCACTCCACCTCCTTCCCTCTACTCTTTCCGCCCCCTCTATTGACAGTCCTAATCTCTCACCTTCCCCTATCCACTCCCTTTCCTTCCCCTCATTTCTCAGTTTCCCGAATGGTCCCCCCCTCCTACCACCGCCCTACGCATTTTTTCGATCTCCACCTCCAGGAACCTGGCTAGCTTGCCTTGCCCTCTCTGACTAAGATGGATGCCATCCTCGCTGACATCTACCTCCCCTAGGTGTTTGCCCACGTTCACATATCTTCCTCCCATCTTAAGTGTATGGGAGTGATAAACATGTGATTTAACTTTCAACCAACTATGATATTAACAATACTATGGTTAATCTGAATCACACAACCAATATCAACTTACCATTTACGTCAAAATTGTCAGACGTATGATAATCTAATGCTGTCAGTTTTCTTTTAAACATTTTTTCATTGAAAGAATACTTATTTTTCACAAAAATAAATAATAAAGAACTCAATACTAACGACGACTTTAACTTCAACGACTGAAATCTAAGTTACTATAGTCATTATTACGATATAAATACAAAAATGCCACTTATAGTAACTAACCTGAAAACCGGGAATCAAATTTTCATAGATGTACAAACTTCAGCATAGAAATGATATAAGTCGTTGACGAAATTGGAAACTCCATGTTGATAATTGCGGCTACATTCAGCGCTCCAGCTACAGCACGCTATAGCGCTATAGATGTATAGAATAAATAAAATGGATGTCATGCAGTCTACAAATTAAAAAAATTAAAAACAAAACAAAATTTAGCCATATAAAGGCTATAATGCCATTAATTTGTTTAATAACTCTATTAACACTCGCTAGAAATAAATGCAATCTGGTAGTGCCATAATAACATTTGCAAGGAATCAGCATTAAACTTCATTTTACCCAAACCAAAATGTATTGCTTTACAGAAATAAAAATGGTAAGAGGAATCATTTCATTTTGACTTCAAGTATAAAAATTAGGTTTGATTTACTCAAAGTCTCTTTTCACCTTTTAACTCTCCTGGTGCCATTGTGTATTTTACTTGCCGGGCACAGTTGGCATTTTGGCAAGGAGGCAAGATGGACTCAGGTCATGCGCTCGATGCTCCTCCTTTCAAGAAACAGTTCCAAGAGAAAGTAATCTGCTGGTTGTTTCGGCATGGTCATCTACTTCTATGTTGTTCGTAATATTCAGTGTATTGTGATTTTTTGTGAAATTAAAAACTTATGTATCACTTTGCTCTATACAAACACAGTACATATCTTTATACCTTTAAAATATTGTAAAATCCATTAGTGGGCAATCTTGTGTTAGCTAATTGTTCAGGGCGTTTAGCAAGTTCTGTACTCCACATACCATGTATATTTAAATTTCATTGTGTAGCAGACATGCACAACACAGCTCTATACCTACACAGTATATTAAAACCTTCGGAATATTTTATTAAACATTAGTGCATAATCAAGTGTTTACTTATTGTTCAGGGCCATCGCACTTCTCTACCATAATTTTTATGGTCAGTATTGTATTTTTTCAACATTGCATTGACGCCGTCCCCGCTACCTCTGATTATTTAAACGTAATTTTTGTTCGGTTCGTGTTCTCAGGGAGGGTTCGGCCTTGTGGCTAGAGGTAGGGGTCAACGCAGTAGGGCCCCCCGAGTTGTTAAGGCCACTCGGGACGCCTGAATAACAACACAAAGTTTCTGAAGATAGTTGGTGAATTTAATACAGCACAGCCCAATACATGGTGCTGCCCGTTCTGGCTGTAACGGTTTGCCCGACGCGACTAGTCACACGCGCAGCTCACTTCCTCAGTGGCGGCTCACGACTTTTATGCACGTGGGGGACAGACTCGTACACGTGATGCGATAATTACAAAACACACTCTGGTATGGCACATGATTTCTTGACGTACAATACACTACACTATTCCCTAACTCTACATAAACTGGGCTAGCAGCACGTAGGCCCGTGTCCCCGGCGACTCTACGTGGTGTCTAGGTGTGTCCCAGGGACTGAATCGTTATTAAGTTTGATGGCACGTGTCGTCTGCTGGCTGCCCCGTGCGGGCCAAAACTAAGTAGCCGGTAGGCTAGGTTGGGCGTGAAGCGCCGACGTAAAACCACATAATCTCCCCACAGTACTTACGTATGACGTAGAACACTCATCTCGGAGCACTGATTGAATTAAGTTAAGTACCTCATGGTAAATTTAGGCCGACCGCGGAACTGTACAAAAAGGTTGAAAATAAATTACACTATTGAATACTACATGTCCGTGAATGCAAAGGTTGAAGGTTCCGCGTTGCGCGCAGGCTGCCGGCCTGGGTGAGCTCTCGAAGGACACTGACGGTGTCGCCGCGCACGACCCCCCTCCCCCGCCAGCCCTCCCGCGGAAACGTGTGAATTTCGCGGGAAACTGAACTGGCCAGGTTCGGGACAAATCGCACAGTGAAACATGATTTTGCAAAGACTTAATTATTAATTAATGGAAAATAATGTTTAATAAAACCTGTGGAAAACATAATTAAAATAACTTGTTGTAGTGCGGCGGAGGGACATGCCACACCCAGCCGGATCCTTCCGTCGGCGCAGCACTCGTTGCATGGTGTCCGCCTCGTCGCACGCACTGCACTTTGCTGCGCGCACGAGCGCGTTCGGTGCACACGTTTTTACGAGACGTTGATGAGGCATAGCGATCTATGCGACAGAGGAGCATTGGCGGTCGGCGTCAGCATTTATAATGACCAGTTCTGTTTGCTTTCCACCATTTATACATCCAGTGCTGTACCACTTCTATCATGCATTTGTATGGCCAGTGCTGTATACTTTTTACCACAATTTTTGGCCAGTACTTTACAATTTTTGACCACAATTTTTTGGCAAGTGCTGTACGTTTTCTACAATTTGTAACTTTTTTTTACTACAAGTGTTTTGTTTGTGCCATTTTTATGGCCAGAGTTTTACCATTTTTTATGGCGAGAACTGTACCGTTTTCATCCCCATTATTTTACCTTTTGGCTTGAGCCGTTTCTTTTATGGATAGTAAGGCATGCTTTGGCTCCGCCCACAAACCCTTGTTTGGGAAATGAGGGGAAGAAAAATTAATCTGAAATAAAGCCAACCATAGGCCAGTGGGATGCACGTTTTTAACCTAAAAGGTGCAGTATGATTGTAAATATGTTATGATAATTTTAAAGAAGCTATATTCGTTAAGTAATATGTTGCAAACATCAATAATAATGATTGGTTAGGCATATATCAATTCCTAACTAAAGGTAAAGACTCTATTGTTTATAAACTACTTAGCATTAAAAGAGTTATCTTCAAAATAAATTTATTGTGTTTATTTGTAAAGTCTATTCACAAGTTATTTCTCGAGTAGTTATATGTGCTGTCGTTTATAATTGTTAAAAAAAAAATTTGTATTTGTGTTTACATGCATGTACCCAAATAGATCCTCATTTTTGTGGGAACTATAAGGCTTCGCGCACACTGGATGCGTATGAACGTCGTCCGTATACGTACGACACATATCGTGCGTTAAAGAGCGCGCACACTGATTGCGGTTTTGTAAGACACGAACGTGCATAGTTTGTAGCTGTAGGAAGGCAGGAAACATGAGTAACATATTGCTTTTAGATAATTATCTTGTGAGACGTAGAATACGTCGGCACCGCCAAAGAAAAGAGTGGGTGAATGTAATACACATGAGAAGAGAAGAATTAGGTGAATTTCATCACATCTGGGACTATTTAAAAAGTGATCCTAATCGGTTCTATGGATATTTACGTATGACACAAGAGACATTTGAATATATGTTAAGTAAAGTGAGACCTGCATTGACAAAATACAACAACTTTCGCATGACCATAACACCTGAAGAACGATTAGTGGTAACACTGAGGTGAGTGAATAAGAGTATATATATAATTAATTAATTATATTATACATATTTTAATCAACATTTTACATAATAATAATACACTACAACAATTGAGTGGGCTTTTGTCGGCTGGCTATTTGTGTACGTGAAAACGTAACTTTCCAACTGTGAGCACATACAAGACACATTCATTTCTGCGGGTTATAATGAAGAATAAAATCCGTGAGTGACATAACTCCGCCTGATGACAACTGCTCTTGCGGTGTAGCGGTTTGTTGCACATATTCTTCTTGTACGTCCTGTTGCAAAATGCTTGATTGTTCCACACTTATTAATGTAGACACGTCGCTACGATTGTCAATACGCATTGCAGGCGAAAACTGTTGCACGCTGCACTGCAACGAATCACTAGATTGATCACTTGAAACTGTTGATACATGCACACTACAATCGGACGAATAATCAGATGGCTTGGCTTTGGATAAAAGCAAGTTTTGTTCGTCAATTAAAACCTGTTGTAACTTTGCTCGCGCAACTAATTTACGATGTTTTGGTAATTCTTTTAGATAAGGTGCAAGACTCATTAGAAATTGCGAATCGGAATCGTTTAAGGTTTCTTGAAAACAATGAAGTTTCTTTTCTCTGCAAAAGATTTCGTTGATTTCATCTGCCCTATTCCTTTTTTTATGTTTTTTCAATGGTAGTTTAAATGATTTGTTAGGGGTTTTGACTGTAGTCAGTGATGAAGGTGACATATTGCTATTGCTTGCCACAGGTGAATCTGGAGATTTTGCCAACGTACCTGTATTTGCACTGTCGCCCTCGCTATCTGCGTCGTCAAGAGTTGGTGGAATGTTACCTTTTAAATCTCTTCGAGACATTGTGGGTTTCAGGAACAGTAGCATCTTAAAATATGGCCACTTACTTAAATGGTCTGAGTTGGCTTCTTGACCGGACTTTGTCGTTGTCACTTTCTTCAGCTCTCGCCCAAATGTATCCCTCATTCCTCTCCACTTCTTTTTGAGCTCTTCAACTGAAACAAATGAGGAATTTTGTTTCAGGTACCTAGCAACTGGCTCATCATTCAAGACACTTGGATATTCATTCCGAATTTCCAACAACACTGTTGGTTACATTGTACATGAGACATGCAAAGTGCTTTGGGACAGTCTTCACGACATGCATATGCAGTTTCCATCGGGAAGAGATGTAACATCTATCATTAATGATTTTTGGACAAAATGGCGGTTTCCTAATTGTTGCAGGAGTCTCGACGGAAAACACATACGAATTAAAGCACCCGCATGTTCAGGTAGTATGTACCGTAACTACAAGCAGTACTTTTCCATTGTACTGCAAGCTGTTGTCGATGCGAACTACAAGTTTATTGCTATAGATGTTGGGGCTTACGGCAAGGAGAGTGATGGGGGTATTTTTTCAAATTCCAATCTCTCAAGGCAATTGGATAACGGAGCGCTTAATGTCACAGTTGAGAAACAGTTACCAGATAGTGATATAGTCTTGCCTCACTTCTTAGTAGGTGATGAGGCATACCCTTTGAAGACATACCTCATGCGTCCTTATCCACAAAGGAACTTGGGCCCTGAAGAAGAGATTTTCAATCAACGCCTCACTCGAGCAAGACAAGTCGTGGAATGTGCTTTTGGTATACTATGCGGGAAGTGGCGGTTATTGTTGAAAACGATTGAGGTCAAACCCGACCGAGCAGATGATATAGTGAAGTGTGCGTGTTTGCTTCATAATATTATAATTGATAAAGAAGGTGTTACAGAGGTGACACAACAAGCAGTAACCACGAACATTGTTGGCGCAAACAGAAGGTTCGCTACTTTAGGTGAAAACCGAAGTGCAGTACGAGCTCATGCAATCAGAGACACTTTAAAAACATATTTTTCTCGCGACAGAACTCACTAATATTGTATTCACCATATGAAACTGTTTAACTATGTGTACATGTTGTAATGTTAACTTACCTGGTATTTTCAGTTGCTCTGCCACTTCTTTCCATGCAGTGCGTTGGTAATCACGTAAATGATAATTACAATCGCTTTGATCCCATAAACAAGTTCTTTCATGTATCATATTAATAAATATTTCAACATCCATGTTTCCTAGTCGTACGTTCAAATCCCAACAAGATGGGATCGTGTCGGACGTCTGATGTACACGTACGTATACGCACGACTAACTTGTACGCAGTGTGAGAGCGTTCATTGTCTTTCAACAGTTGAGATCGTTCGTACGTAGTCGTGCGTATTCGGACGGCTGAATTTCGTACGAATACGCATACAGTGTGCGCGAGGCCTAATACTTTATTTCGTTCCCTTCTGATTTTCTATTGTGATTCTGGCAACCATATACCTCACAATTTGTCATTTTTACTTTTCAAAACTTCTAATTTCCGTTATAATATAATATTATACCATGCTAATCCAGCGCCAATATCGTCTGCAGTATCTCCAACGTGACATAAATGCGCGGAACGAGAAAAAAATGTCCGCGGATCTGGCAAGCCTGTATATTACTTAAGCCATGACTACAACTAATGGTTAAAAAAAGTGAGGAAATAGTAGAATGTCGTTGCTTTGTGGTATTATTTGGTAAAGTAATTTTTGGTTTTGTTGTAAGAACCCTGCAAGTTATAAAGAAGAGGATTAGCGGACCTACTATTGGAGTAAGACAGTGTGGAATTTGAAATCCATGTAATTATTGTTTTGAAATTAAGTTGACTGCTAGTAATTTAACCAATCATATGTCAAGGTCAAGTCTAGCGCGTCTGTGTACATTTCTTCGCGGTTTTTCGTTAACTGGTTTTTCTCGGCAAGTAGAGGCTTGTAAGTTTTATGTTTAGTAATGTCTCGTGATATTAGTAAAGATAATTTAAGAGAACAGTTTAATTTACTTGGCGTAAATGTTGGGGACGCCGTTTTAGAGAAATGTAAGTTCGTGTATTTTAGAAAATTTAATTAAGTGTGAATAGTATTAAAAATTAGCAAGGACATTTGAAGATACTAATAATAGTTTATGCATAGTATTAAAACCCTAAATAAAAGGCTTTAACTCATATAGCATACATTGAAATTAATTAATTTTATTATTACTTTGTAAAAAAAATTAAACTCTGTGTTCTTTATACACAATTTTCATGTTTATTTTGTTCTGGACCAGTTTGGGATTTTGGAAAGACCTCTTCCCTCTTTTGACGGTCTGCTGTTTGATTATTTTAAATAGATTCAAAATAGCTATTCATTGTAAGATTCAGCAGTTAAGTAGCCATATTATGGATTAGGAACCAATTTTGGGGATTCAGATGAAAGGCTTGTTTATGTTGGGTGAAGCATGGCTGTTGCATTGATATGCCAAACTTTTAATTAAAATTTTCTCTTTCCCAATTTTCAGATTTTGTATTTAAATTCTGTAACTTAATTATTACTGTTCATTAGTTAAACTGAGGCAAGTGAAATTTTTGAAAGAATTACTTAATTGTGGTCAGTATATTTTTACAGCAATCATAAGTTAGAACACTTGAATATTCTTTGATCAGTTCAAGGATTTATATATAATAATCTTTTATGTTTAAACTTGTCAAATAAACGATTGTCACTACAAGGTGATGAAATAATAATAAAAGTTTTCTACATGAATGATCTAAGCTTGCAATTACCAAGTGTGTGTGTAGATTTATTTGCTAAATATATTATAATATTTTAATAAGACCATCTAAAGGCAATAAGTTTTTAAGTGTTTGGATTGTAAATTCGTAAGGTGTTTTTTTAAAACTAAGATAATAAGTTAATCTAACTATGTAATTTAATTAAATTTGAGCATATCTATTTCCTTAAAATGTAATTGATAAAAACCTTTCTTGAAAAGAACATACGTAAGTCTTAATTAGGGATGGGTTGATTCCAATTTCGATTCCACAATACCCCTTTGATTCAGGCTTGATTCAGATATTAATTCTCAATTTTATAAATTAATGATTTTGTGTTTTAGTGAAATTCCTCTATTCAGCCATGCTCTTTAAAAGTCTTATTTGTTGTGTTTCATATGATTTATACCTGTGAATGTTTACATTGACCTTAAACTTTAAATGATGATGAAATATTTTTCTGTTTATCGTGATTTAAATTTATAATAGATTTAATAATGCAAACTATCGGGGTCGCAGCAAATGAAACACAAACATGAATGTAAAAACAGTGCATTGTACAAAAATTTGTTTACATACAGGCAGCAACATGTTTTGCACAAACAATAAATCTTAAGCATTTAATTTAATGACTTTATATATGCGTAAAATCTAATTTTAAATTAACCTCCTTTAAGCAAAAAATATTTACATAAAAGTATCGAAAATATAACAAAAAATTAGCTGTTTTAGTAAACAAAAGCCTTGAAAAAAACTAAAATGTTTATGTACAACATGGTTGGCCAGCCTGCTTTAAATAATTTACTTAACATTGCGTCAATTGCTTGTCATTATTGGATATTTCAGATAATATGTTTACGAGTGATGAGAAAAGTTATGTTAACATTGTATTTATAAAATAAAGTTATTGTATTGAAATGAGTTTACAAATATTTTCTCCGCTAGTACAGAAATCTAACTTTGGTTATTAGAGTGTTACAGATAAATACAGGTGAATGCAGATGTGATCTAACCTTCAAATAATGTACCATGTCTTTTGTATTATTAGTGTAGGTGAGTTTCGCAAACATTGTCAGCAAGTCTGAATGAGAATGACCATCTCCCATTTCCCTGTTGGGTAGTAAAATATTTATTGTTATATATTATGAAGTTTAAGGCTAATTCCTATCTGTTGTGTTGCTAACATTTGCAATATGTACTGCTTTTGCATAAAACAAATTTTATAAATGCTAGTTTCAATGCCTATAATTATCCTTTGTAATTTTGTATTACATCATTGTAATTTTGCAATTATCTGACAACAATTTTTTTACATGTCATTTTTTGTTATTTGATTTGTACCATGTTCTACATCAGAAAATGATGTTCATGTGATTGATAATTGTGTTGGAAAATGTACTATGCAAATTTATCGATTGTGTAGTTAATGAACATGTTAGAAAAATGTTGCTCATGAGAAGTTCTTTAAAAAGGTTTCCTTATGCTGTTATGAATTTTTTAATATATTTTGATGTTAAAAAAGATTTTACTTTTGCTGTTATGTATTTTTTAAATGTAATAGATATTTTTTATCATTTTTTAGGCATGTTAATGTGTGCACATATATGCTAACTTATTTTAGTGTATAGCAAAAAAAAGGTGAATTTTCTATGCATTGGGTAGGTATTTTTAATAGTATTTCATATTGGTCTCTGTTTGTGAGTATTTTGCGCATAATGTTTTGGGTGTGTTAAATAAATAATATCATAAAATTGTTGTTACTGTAATAGAACTTAAGATGAGAGGAATTTTGAGGATTTATTTAGCAATAAGTCTATAAAGGCGTCAAGTGTGTGCAATTGTTGACGCAGCATCCAGGTCACTTTCTCCCCCCCTCCGCTTCCCCTTCTGCTTCAGAGAACCGCTGCCTTGCAGTGCATTGCCATTTGCCAAGATGTTTGCTGACAATTAGTTTTGGTGCAGCAGGTTTGGTAGTAAAGTTCACAGTGTGTGTTTAGCAAGCTCCAGTAATCGTTGTTTTCGGGAGATTTTAGGCCAGTAATTGGTAGTTATGCAGAGATAATGTTATGTCGCTAAAATATTAGTGGGAGTAAAGTCCAGCAGGCCACGAACCTCAATTAGTAAAGTGTAGGGATGGGTAAATGTCCAAAATTTTATCTATCAGAAATTTTCCTGGAAAATTTTTATGGAAACTTTCCAAAAACCGAAAAATATAGGAAACTTTAGGAAACTTTGATGTTGGTTTATAAATAACCATTTCAGAGATTTAGACATGTGACTGTCTCTACTGTATGAAATTTTTATACTGTAAAATACAATATTCATAGTTGCAGTATTAAGAGGATGTTTAAATATCTTTCGTTAGCGATGTAGAATTTACTGTGGGTGCTGTTCTAATTTAATTTCAACATTAGGTGGAATTATTCTTTTTACAAATATAGTTCACAAATTCATTTCAAGTAGGCCTAATCAGTTTTTAATTCTGAAAATTATTTAATCAGCTGCTTTCAACGTTACAAAAAACTAATGTAGTGGAAGAAAAATTAAGGTAAAGTTACTTAACTGCAGATTTAACAGAAATGATTCCTTCTGAAAAAACAATTACCTGGTCAATCACAGTTAAAATATTTGACTACATAGATTTGAAAATATTAACACTATATTATTACAATTTATCAACGGATTGGAAATAAAGACAAATAAGTTGTAACAAATAGAACACTAAAAAATATATTGATCAACAATTAGTTGCATGCATAATAAGAAATCATACATGTTACATTTTTAACTGAACTGGAAACAAACATGTCCTTATTTACATATGAAGTCATATTGGGTCTTTGAAACCATTGAAATCATCATTGTCCTCATAAATGAAATCACTTTTTTCTTACACTGTGGTAGTTTTTTCTTCTGCTGTACTTTCTCACATTCGTCTTCCACAATGACAGTAATAGAATCTTTCCTTTCCAATTTTTCAATGTCCTCCAGGATGTGGTGACACAATTTCCAGTTGTGGGCAATGAATGATATTTTACCTGCTCTTTCAGTGGTCAAGCGGTTTCTTAGTTTTGTATGTATACTACCATGTATACTGAAAGACCTCTCTGTAGCAGCAGAGGTTACTGACATACCTAAGATTCTGTTTGCAATTTTTGACAGCTGTGTATGACCACACAAACCTTTTCACCAAGTACAGGGTTCAATTTTACCTTTTTCAAGCGCCATCCAAAGAAATTCTTTGGCCCACATATCTTCTCTACTTCGGTACTGAAATAACTCTTAAAACTATACCTTCTTCAATGTTTTCCATATCGGTTGAAATTTTGCATATATACTCAACAGCACTCAACTGTTCATCAGGTTTAAGTGTATGGCCTTGTGAAGAGGGGTCTAACATGCATGCAGCCAGATGGATAGGTTTCAAAGCAAATTCTTTCCTGGTTTCCATTTTCATTAGTACAATTATCTCGTCGCTCTTTGAAAGTGGTGATTCTGGAAGTGACACTTTTAAAGCATCTTCAATTTCAGCTAAAGCTCCATGTGTGTTATGAATATTGAGTTTATCTGATACCAACTTTTTCGCTTACTTCTAAGGTCTGTAAACTTACTCTGTTGTTCATCATACTGTCTAAGCAATGTAAGAAACTTCCCCAATGGGTTACAACAGGCAAGTGAAGAGTTGTTATGTTACCTTTTGTCTCATTAATTTCAGAAAGTACTGAAGTTAAAATATGAGACTGTTTGATTGTTTTAATGATGTCAACAACTCTTTTGAAACAATTAGAAATTGACTCATACTTCACAATATCATTGCATAAAAGATGTAGTGTATGTGCTATACATCCAATAGACACAATAAGTGGAAATTCATTTTCTACCAGTTCACCTGCTTTCTTCATGTTGGAAGCATTATCACCAATAACTTTCTTGGATCATATTTCATCAAAATTGTTTTCATTTCACCAGCGATGTATTCTCCAGTATGACAGTTGTCTTTGGTATTAATAGTCTACAAACACTGGCTGTGGTGTGTTGATGAAATTCAAAATGCTTTCATTCCTGAAAATAATTATAATTGAATTAGTGTTAAAATTATTGTAATTCAAAAGCAGTTAATATTAAGGCCACATAGTCCTTCTTAACACATTCACATTATTGCAGTATGTCTGTTGTAATGTTCCCAGTTTTAGGCAGATTGTGTCAATATATAGCCACTATAAACAAGTGTTTTGCAGTTGACTATCAAGACAAGCTAAAAAAAAAAAAGTAATCTTATTACAAATGTGTTAATTACTTTAAATACATCATTGATGGCATATTGGCATGTGGTGTAACTGCCAAAAACTGCAAACTTTACTCTAGACCAGGGGTCGGCAACCTTTTGAGTCGGAAGAGCCAAAAATTAAAATTTACAAAATTTCAAAGTTTTTAAAGAGCCACAAAAAATTTTCTTGCCAACAATAAATATTACTTGCAGAAATAAAGTTTTTTGATTAAAAAAACTAATCTATTTATTCATAAGAAAAATTTATTCATATATAAGTAGTGTTTTTTCACAACAAAATAGATAATATATATGGTCTTATTAGATGATCACTTATTATATTAGTAAAAAATTAAAACAATTAAACACTTACTTACAGCACTAACTTGTACTTCAATAACAATTAATTGCGCAAACACATTCAATGGGAGCGTTGGCTTTGCGTGGTTTTAGAAAGTTTGGATAAATTTGGCTCATAACTTGTTGTTTTAAGTTTCAAACACGACTCTAAACTTTCATTTGTTAGTTGACTTCTTACTTTACTTTTAAGTGCGTCGAATATAAGTGCCTAAACTCGCGGCATTTCTTTTAAAGCTGTCCACTTTTGTTGCGTTACGTACATACATTTATGGACCTCCAACTCTTCCAACTTGCTTTTCAACTCTGTAAATTTTCCACTCCACAAAGCTTTCCTTTTAAATCGATCAATTGCATTTCTAGAGATCTAGTATCAACTCCAAATGGCTCAATGTGGATTTCGTTACCATTTGTGTTGAGAGTATTTACTATGAATGCTAGAGTGGTTTTGTTGGTTTTGAATTGTTGAAATCTGTCAGCAAATTCATCTTTAATTTTTTTTATAACTGTGCTGAAGTATTTCGTGTCAACAGTTGCACTGGTTTTATCGCGTTATTGCTTTATAAATTGAAAATGAAGTAATTTGCCGCTCGGAATATCTTCTGCAAAAATTATTAATATTTCTTCGAAACTAACCAATTCTTCTACCAAAACATAGGCTGGGTTTCCCTTTCCTTGCAGTTTTAGATTCAGCTCATTTAATTTCGCTGTGATATCCACCATAAAGTAAAATTTTTGCAACCAAATGCCGTCCTCTAATTCAGGGTGTTTAATGCCTTTTTCATTGAGGAATGTATTTATTTCATTCAAGCACAAAGCAAAATGTTTCAACACCTTACCTTTGGAAAGCCATCGCACTTTATTGTGAAGAAGGAGGTCGGAATACTGAGTCTCCATTTCGTTTAAGAATTCTTTAAACTGACGATGGTAGAGTGCTTTTGACAAGACGCTGTTAACAATCTTGATTACCAAATTCATGACCTCAAATATTTCGGCCGGAAATGTTTGGGCACAAAGTGCATCTTGGTGTATTATGCAGTGAAACGTAAGAATTTCGTGGTTTATTTTGCTCTGAAGAATCGTTGTTCTCCCTTTATTTTTTCCTGTCATACTTCTGGCTCCATCAGTTGCTATTGAAACGATTTTATTTAAATCGATCTTATTATTTTCGAGGCATTTTTGCTCGGCATTCGCTATATCTTCCCCTCTAGTTTGTCCCGAGAGTGGTAGCAGTCCTAGAAGTTCTTATTTTGGACCTTGGGAAGACATATACCTAACAAAAAGAGCAATTTATGCCGTGTCTTTTATGTCGCAAGACTCATCTATAGCAAGTGATAAGGCAGAAGCCAGTTGAATGTCTTCCACCTGCAAATATGTTACATTTGAAGACAGTAGCCCCCTTCAAAAGCATCTGGGTCCACTATTGGTTGAGTGTTTGCCTTGATAAAGCCTAGCCTCAGCTGGGTCAAGCCCCTCCCAAACCAAAATCCTGGATCCGCCACTGTTTGAAGACATTTTTGCTATCCTGTCTTGTATTGTTTTAGCGGATAGTGGCAAATCTTTGATTTTTTTTCAAGATTTCTGGTTTGTTTTTGAAATCACGAAACAGTTCTTCAGATGCACGTATGAAGCAATCTTTGATATACTCACCATCTGTGAATGGTTTGCCTTTTTTTGCGATTTCTAGTGATACCGCAAAGCTTGCCAGATTAACATTAAGTTACTTGTAGATTGCGTCCAGTTACTTAACATGGAACTTGATTGCTGTTTTTGTTTTTGGAGCTCGTCGACAGCTTTTTTTCGTTATTCACCAGCTGGATATTTACTAGAAAACTGAGTATGTTTTGTAGTGAAGTGTCTCTCTAAATTTGATTTCTTATTGTGAGCGAGTTTTTCGTGGCAAATGAGACAGGTCGGAAGGCCATCTGAGTTGCATATGAAAGCGAACGACTCCGTTCAATCCCGATTGAATTCTCGATGCTCTTCTTCAGTTGTTCTCTTTTTTTTTTGTAGATGCCATGCTTGCGGTGAGGCTGTAATAAAGAATTTTTAAAATTATTATTTAGGTATCCAAAACAGCAGATCACAAGTTTTGCAATTATTTACTATTTTAATAAAAACACTTTCGCGGTAATATCAAAAAGTGTACTTTGTTTCTTTTTTGACACTTCTTATTGACTTTAAAAAAGGAGTTAGGTATCTTATTTTAAAAAAATGTATAATATGTATATTAAAATATAATACTTATTATGTTACCTAGCTTTACTTCGGTTTTATTATTATTATATATGTAGGCCTACATACATACCTCTGAGAAGATAATTCGCTTCTAACTCTTCTACTTGAAGCAACAAACTATACGTCACAGCCAAAGCACTGGTGAAGACGCCAAACTGTCTTGCGTCTAAACGAATTAAATCCTACATAGAAACATCCAACGACGGCGTCATTCGAGAGCTTCCGACGGACCACAGAACAAGGGGGGAGATATAGAAGTGCGACTGATATGTTGGAAACTGAAAACATGTTTGCGCGTCAAGGGGCGCTATCTGTTGGGTGGGCCCGTAAGTACTAGTAAAACGAAAACCTCGGGCGGATGGATAGCTTTACTAAATTGATAATTTAACTGCTTGATGACATATTGTTTAGTAAAATATAACAAGCGTGGAAAAAAACCAGGCTTACTACTGGTTTTTAATAAAAAAAGTATTTTCTGTATAAATGACCTGGTGATGCAGTATTTCTGGTACGGAACTAAAGAGCCGCAGCCTCACATCCAAAGAGCCGCATGTGGCTCGCGAGCCGCAGGTTGCCGACCCCTGCTCTAGACAGACAGCCATACTACCTGCATGAACAATAACAGTACGCTTTTCCTGTAAACTCACACCATTTTTATTTCGTTGCCAAATACACTGTTAGATTTAAAAGAGTTTTGTGTTGTTTGTGTAATAATATTTTAATTATGTTATGTATAATATCATAAACCTCTCTATATTTTCATTTTCTTTAACATAATTTTTGTCCCTAATTCAATTTTTACAAGAGGTTTTTTTTTACTATAAAACAGTTTTATTGTGAAGTTTGGTTACTTGTGGCATGGTTTGATACACTACTGCAACACCTTCCTATAAAATTCATAACATGTTACAATAATGTACTTTGTGTGTGGCATGGCACACTGATTTGGACATATTTTAAGAAGACTTATGAAAGTGAATATCTTATGTAACCAAAATTTTAAAATTCTCAATTTTGAATCTACTGCCTTAGACAAAAACAGAAAGTGCAGATTTATATAAACAAGTTGGTGCCTTTTATAAAACAAAGTTAAATGTGTTAATATTTGGTTAAAAAATTGATTAAAGACTGAAAGTGACCATTAGCTTTGTAATATACACAGATTTCTCTGATTAAGTAGACATTGAGTCAAGGAAAATATGTTAATGCTCAAGATCATGGTTACATAAATTTTTCTTTAGATATGTTTTTTGGTTCTGTGAACTCTGCCTTACCTAAGATTGCTCCAGTCATCGCACTGCAGAGCAAGGTTTCTTGCATCAGCTATTATTCCTTTAATTATATTTTGAGTTTTTGCAAACTCTGCATCAAGAAGGGTTGTTGAAACTGATTTTCGTGTTGGCAGACTGTATGCGGGGTGAATTAACTTAAAGAATTCTTGCCACAGTGGATGCTCAACCATTGATAAAGGTGCTCCACTAACATAGATAGCTTTAGCCAGCAACTCATTGGCTTTGTCCTGCAAAACAAAAGATTCCATTACTTGAATTCCTTGTACTATTTAAAAAATTTTGAAGGATTATATGAAAGACATTTTACAGTTTCCTTTTCTTTTAATGGAATTTTTCAGTCACTTATATACCTATCACTGATTTAATTTTTAATTTATATTAAACCTAACTGGTTCACAAGCTAAAATAAACATAAAATACTATTTTTTTAAAATTAGTTCTGCATTACAAATGATGCCTCTTAAACATATCAAGTTAAGATTATGTTAAAAACATTAGTCAATCAAGCATAACGACTAGGCACAAGACAAGCCTGTATTAAAGTGACACTTATCTTAGCTGTTGGAGTCATATGGTCGAGAAAAGAAAACATTGTTGAATTTACACTGTGTGAGTTAGACCATATTGGCCTAGTTGTATTAGTACTGGCACTAGTTCCTGCAAATTCTGAAGCACTTGAGACTGCAAGTTGTAAAGATGATGGTGAATTTTGTGTTTCACTGTAAATCTGAGCCATATTTTCACTTAAGTTTACTGATGAACTTGGACCAACAGTATTGCACACTTCAGGACATGTTGTTCCATTTGAAAGTTCTTTTTCTTGTTTTTCACTTCCCAGAAACTTGGATTTGATAGTCAATGGACATTTTGGACACTTTTTAATGTGCCTTACCATTCTTGTACTGTTTCTGAAGTATGACACATCACAAAATACACAGAACACTTTGATTTTTCCTTGAACTGATTTTTCGTAAAAATAACTCCAAATATCACCTTCAATCTTGCACATTTTTCATTAACCAGTTAACACTTATAAAATTCAACCTCAAAACCAGCTATACTAGCACAAATGCGTCTCGTTTAGCAAGCACAACAGGACTGACTGTCTAGCAGTAATATGTACAAAATGGGTTAAGTTGTGAGAAGACTAGATGTTTAAGAACAGAAACAATATACCACCATATGGCAAATGCTCAAAACACTTTATCTTATCTTCCTGGAAGAAGAGTGGAAACATGAGAACTATGTGTGATTTGAAATTGATATAAAGTTTGAAGTACCCGAAAGTGAAATTCTATCCCACATTTATCTCGCACAAAATTACAAGGTAAACACACAAGAAAATTTTAACAAATTTTACCAGCATGGTTTCCCATAATAAAAGCATTGAGGGAGAATATTAAACTCTTTACTGATATGGTTGATATGGATAAATTAATATGCTAACTAAGCTCTTATTAAGTCTGCAATGATTGCATAACAAATGTAAGAATATTTAATTACAGCTAAAAAAATTCAATGTTTCCCAAAGTTTCCACTTTTTTTCAAAGTTTCCATGAGGTCTGTAAATTTTCCATTTTTGAAAATTTCCGACTGGAATTTTTCCACTACCCATCACTAGTCAAGTGTCAGGCGGCGGGTACTCGTTACTGAGGTCCTGTGTTCGAGTCTCTGCTAGAGTAGGAGTACACAGTGACTAGTCCATGTACAGAACAGAACAGTGTTAGTAAATAAATGGCATTACTTGAATGATTAGTGCAAGAATCACGAACTCACGCATCAATCTAATCCCGAACCCTCTACTACCAAATTCCAACTCCTACAATATCCCTTTCCTTCCATTGGAAACACTGATATCAGATAATGAAGAATGGCCACCTTACATTTGGTGCTGTTAAATTTGGTGTTCAAAAGTGAGTTTTTCTCCTCATTGTCATTTAGTAATGTCAAAATAGATTGTATATCACCTTGTAAAGCCTGAAAATGCAAGAGAAGACATTGTGTAAGAATTTTGTGTCCATGCTTTGAACTCTTAGAACTGTAGAACGGTGCCCAAGTGTTTTGAACTCTGTAACCATGTTTGTGAAATCGTGAGTTGTCTCGTCTGCAAAGGAACCTTGAAATTTGTTCACATTTAGTCATGTCTCATTTGTTGTCAGCCTGTAAGTTTTAATGTTTCCGTATCCTATTAGCTTGTTTTTTTGTCTTGTCCAGCCAGCCGCATCGTATCCTGTGTTGCCGCGTCGGGTTCTTCCATGTCTTAAGAGTCTACAGAGTTTATTTTATGTACTGTCCATCACATTTGGTCGGTATTTTGACCATGTCATGTTCCGTTTGCGTGTTCTGTACGTGATTGCTACGTGTTTTGTCCGCATCATGTTGAGTAGTAGTGTTCAATGACACTCCTCATTTCCTCATGTCATGTCTACTGGTTGTCTACTTGCAATCTGCAAGGCTGCATCCGGAAAGTTAACGTGAGATAGTAAAAGTTGATTGCTATTATCTAGAAGTTTGAAGCAGATCAAGATGCAGAAGTTTAAGATAAGAAAACTTGACTCTAAATTTGACTTTGAAAGAAATTATGCCAGAAAGTAATCTAAGTCTCAAGTAAGAGGCATGCCTTAGTTAGCATCTGACAATGACTGGAATGAATTCAAAGAAGAAGAAAATAGAGATACCTCTGATGTTATTTTGGAATAAGTAGAAGCAAACACATAAGTAAGTTAAAAGTTTCGCTTGTGGGACTAGTCTTGTTGAAGTCTGAATTTGGTGTCAACAGTCTTTGTTAGCAAGTGAGTCATGTAGGTACATCATGTCGCCAGAGTCATAAAATACTGTGTCTCACCAAGACTAGGCAAGAATGTGTCATGGTATGTTATATGTGTCAACAAAAAGTGAAAGATGTACAGGAAATAAAGTTAAAGTTACAAGTCACAAATCCCAGGAAGTGTGTATTTGTATATTTGAAGCAATGCTGTGGAATAACAGTTCCAGAATGCCTGAATATTGACCTTATTGTACTGCAGTAGGAAATAGAGCCTGTACATTTGTTCTTCGTAGAACCGAGCATTGATTGGCAGACAAAATGAGTAAAGGATTGTAGTTTGGTATTACGTAAGCCATCTCATCAAATTCAGCCCCCAATACATAGAGGACAAAAATTACGGTCATGTACAGGAAAAATAATCGTGTCATTGTCCTCCGAGATGTCAGTGTATAGAAAGAGTTAGAGCTGCTAGAAAAAAAAAAGACTCCTTTTGATTTTGACATTGTATGAATTGGTTGCCAGATAAATTCAGAATTTTGTTATCTTTTGGGCAGTTCATGAATCAGTGTGGTTGAACAAGTAGAAGTAAAGAAAACAAAGATTGATTCTTTAAGTAAGTTAAGTTAATACATAGTTAGTACATGAAGTAAACAAAATAAACAAAGTATAGTCTAACTATAAACCAAAACTGTTAAAATAACAGCCAGGAATTGAAGAAATTAAGTACAAGAGTAAAAAATAGTTTAGAAGAAACTCTAGAAAATGATGTCCAGAAGTAAAGATTAATTGTATGTGATTGAAAGATTGTAAAAGCTAGTAAGTACGTGGCAGGAAGCCAGTTGAGAAAAGCTAAAATATCTGGATTAACTTAGGATCCAGTCACCGTAGTCCCAAACAGGTCAATGAAGAAGAGCAAATGTTCACCCTTTTCACCATCATCAGCCATGAGTCCTCCCATTTCATTCCTTAGAAGAGAGAAAAATGGTTGCGGAGTTTTGCGTTTATTGTAGCTTCAGAAATCTGATTAAGTCATTATAAGTTTAGGAATTCTGTTTAATCATCAAGACAGTGAATATGTAATTGTAATTAGTTTTAAAGTGTCCATTTTGTCAGAAGAGTTTAATTTGTTGGGTGACATGCTAGAATTAGTAACTACAGCTCATGAAAATTATTTTAAGTTTTGCAGAGAAAACAATAGTTTCGACAATAAGTGGAGTCTAACTACCTTAGACTCATGTGGCTCATGTAATCCAATCAACCTATCACTTTGTTTAGTTAGGATCTCATAGACCTGCAAAAAAAAAAAACATATGAGCACAAATTAAATTTTTTTTGGCATGTACCATGTGATATTTGTTTTTATCTTACACCCACTCCATAAAAGGGAAACTTAGGTTCACACCAGTCCATTCTGAGGCTGCATTAGTATATGTTTGGTCCCCCCCCCCCCCCCCTCAGTTTTTTATCTCTGTTTACCTAAAATCAGGGTTGGAAAAAACATGTTTTTTTATTTAAATTAGGTGTTTTGTATTACATTAGCTATTTTGGTTCTAACCATGTTCAAATGTAAGTCATACAACATCCTGCTTTCTGCCACTCATGTTGAACCAGAAAAGAATTGAAGTCGAGCAAATCTGCGCATCTGACTGGGACTTAACCACAGAAAGGGTATTTTCTCACAGGAGAAGGATTTTCCATAGAATGGGTGTTTCCCACAGAAACGGGATATACAGTAGTCAGGGGTTTCCCTCAAAATAGGAATTTTTTTTTTAAATAACAAAGTTGTGTATTTCCTCTTTTTTTACTCTTTTAACTGCAATTAACTAATTTAAGTTTAGAGGAGTACTAAACTAGGTATGATTTATAACTTATTTGGATAATTTAAATGATAAAATCTTGATTAGTAAATAATACTCCTGTAAATTACAAGAAACATTAAATGACCAAATGTACGTTATTATAGTGCAATTGGACCTTTCATTAGAATAATTAAGGTATTCTATTTAAAAATACATTATTTAAAAATATATTTTTTTTATAAAATCACATAGTTTAAACAGTATTTTAAACCATTGTGGTTTAAATCAGCCAACCCTACATAAAATAATCATGTTGAGGATTAAAATTTTATATTCCATTTATAGGGTATTTGGTAAGAAGTCTTACAGTGATTGGTTAAAACATTAGTAATTCTGAAGGAAAGCAGCATTTCCGAAAATTAAAAATACAAACTTCAAAATGTCAGTAGTTTATCAATCTAAGGTTTGGTGTAAATGTTACAAATACATATATGATATCGTTAGAATGGTCTGTTAGGTTAGCTGCATTAAAAATCCTTTTATTATTGTAGTTGGTTGGTTAGGTTATGTTAGTTACTTTGAAAATATTTTTAAATAGTGGATGGTTGGTTAGGTTAGGATAGCTACATTAAAAATACTGCAAAATCATTTTAATGGTTGGTTATGAATTACCAATCAAAGATGTGGCCTGGTGACAGGGTTTCACCTCTGTTGTCTTGGTTTCTTAGCCTCATTTATGCATGCTGTCAATGTCTTTGTTGCATCACCCAGGGCTGACTGTCTGTTGTCAGTAAATTTATCCCATTCTTAGTTTTGTTCATTTTATCTCTTGTTTAGTTCTTTTGGATATTTTTTGTATGGTTTCACTAACCTATTTTCTTATTCAGAATTCCATTTGAGTTTACTTACAGTAGAATCAGTTTATTATGACTCCGCCTATATTGACGAACCGCCTATTATGACGTAATAACACAACAAAATTTGGTTTTCATATAAAATTCTTTGTAAATAAGTAGGATATAATGACTTTGCTTAAAGTGACATGTCGCTTATTGTGACCCATTTTTAATAAATTATGTCCGGTTATAATGACCGACATGATTCTTTACACCTTCTGCAATGTTCGTTAATTCCCGATGACGTGGCACGTGGCTCGTTTTTGTTTTGAACCTCAGTGAGTAATAGACAGTTGAAGGTCACGCATTGTTGTTTGTGATATCCTGTGGAAAAAATGTAATCTCAATGCCGTAAAGCATTTATGATTGAGGAGAAAGGTGCAATTATATGCAGATTAGAAAATGGAGAATCAAACTCTTCTCTCGCAAAGGAATTTGGCATGGGTCATTCGACAATCTCAATTATATTCAAAAACAAGAACCGGATTAAGCAATCGTTCAATTCAAATGTTTTGAAACTTAAGAGGCTTCGAAAAACGCGACAAGAAAATGTTGATCAAGCATTAATTCAGTGGTTTAAAATCACGAGAAACAAGGGAATACCTGTCAGCGGCCCTATGCTACAGGAAAAGGCAAATATTTTTGCCACGTGTTTTGGTATTCTCGACTTCAATTGTTTTGCAAGCTGGATCAGTCATTTTAAAGTTCGACATAACATTGTGGCGGGAAAAATTGTCGGTGAATCTTCGTCTGTTTATCAAAATTCAACAACAAACTGGTTGACGTCTGTGTGGCAGAATCTACGAAGACAATTTTCTGATGATGAGATTTTTAATGCTGATGAAACTGGACTGTTTTACAAATTAATGCCGGACAAAACTTTGAAATTTAAAGGTGAGAATTGTAGTGGAGGCAAGTTGTGGAAAGACAGAATAACTGTCATGGTAGCAGCAAATATGAGTGGCACAGAAAAAGGAAATTGCTCGTTATTGGAAAGATGTTTTAGCAGTGTCAAATCGTTACCTGTCGATTATGCTAACAATCGTAGAGCTTGGATGACGTCAGAGCTTTTTGAAAAATGGCTTCGAAATTGGGTTCGTGATTTGGTGAAGAAGAAGAAAAAGATTTTATTGCTGGTTGATAATAGCCCGGCGCATCCAAAAGTTAAATGATTTAAAGTCTATAACACTTGCTTTCCTTCCGCCGAATACATCATCAGTACTACAGCCAATGGATCAGGGAATAATACGGTCACTCAAAATTAGTTTTAGAAAAAACCTTGTGCTCAAAATGATTAATTGTCTTGATGCTAATGGAAACAACTCTTTTATGAAAATAACGGTGCTAGATGCAATTCTGATGGTAGTGATGCCTGGAATAAAAGGTCACAAAGTACCATTCACAACTGTTTCGAACATGCTGGATTCATTGGAAACCACAACGGTTTACCTGTTCAAACTGCAAAACATGAATTTGATGAAGAAGATGACGTCCCTTTATCTTTGTGGTCACGAAACCTAAATTCAGATTCTTTAGCAGCACTGGAAATGTGAGAAGATTATGTTGACATCGATAGTGCTCTTCTCACATCCGAATAACCCACAGATGAAAATATCGTACAGAACATTAATGCTAGGGAACACCTCTAAAGGGAAGAGGAAGTCGAGGAAGCACCATTACCTACCGCAGAAGAGGCATTAAAGGCTGCAGAATTATTATCACGATTTGTTCATAGCATTATTGAAAATGATAGTAATTTGACCATGGCAATGTCTTCTATACACAATAGTATTAGAGAATTATAAGACAATGAAAAAAAAAACAAAAGCAGACAAAAATTACAGATTTCTTAATTTAAAAATGAAAAATATGTAGGCCTACATATATGTATCATGTTCGTACACGTGTTTATATGCTAAGTTTCTCTATTAAAATACATAAGTATTCACCTAAAAGAAGTTTTTTTTTTTCTTTCACAAAACGCTTTGTATGACGTCCGCTTATTATAATGTGTTTGTCAATTCCCTTCGATGTCATTATAAACAGGTTCCACTGTATTTCTTTTAAACAATAGCAAACTGTGGAATTTTTCAAATGTTAGTTTTGGTTTTCTGCGATGGACAAATGCTCTGCAATTGTGCATGTCAGTAATTTTTTCACCTTTTGAATTGAACAAGCTGTGAAGAACATCGGCAAGCATCACTCACGTTTTCTGAGCGAGACCGGTGCCTGTCGTAGGTGCGGAGCTGTGCGAAGCCCATGGTGTGGACGAGGAGGAGCTGGTGGAGACATGGATGGCCTACAGTCTGTCGAAGCTCTCTGGGGCAGACCCCACCCTGGACAGCCTGCGGCAGATGGCCCGCGCATGCTTCAAGGCAGTGGCGCTTCCCACCTCCTCCCGGCCCCCTGCCACCGCCACCGCATCGCCACTGGTCATCTACAACGCCGTCTCCTCTGCCCCGACGTATCCTTTACTGCCAGTGTGCATGCTCTTCCCATTCCTATGCTTAAACCAACATCTTTTTTTTAATATAAAAAAATGTATAGCCAGAATTAAAATAATGTAATCATAATTAAATTTTCCAGGTCAAAATGTGATTTTAAACCAACTGTTAGACACTGACAAAAATCTAACTTTGCACAAGAACATTTTCAAGTGGTTTTAAAATGTATAGTAAGACAAAAGACACTTTTAGATTGCACCATTTCCAAATAAAATATATACAGTGTTTTATCGCATAAATGGTCGCACGCGCGTAATCGTCGCAACCATATTTTAGGCTGTCAAAATTGGGATAAAAAAACTTCTCGCGTAAACGTTGCATGATGTTTTTGGTCCCGCTAGTAGATGCCGAGCGCTTTGTGCAGGTATCTTTTCCGTATAAAAGAATGTATTTTAAAGTAGAAATCTAATATTTATTCGGTCATTACCACTTACTTAATAAATATAACGGAAAAATACGAAGTTGTTTGACATGTAAATTTTCTTATAAAGACGTTTTTAAGCGTTATTTCCTTTATCTGATCGTCTGCATCGCCGCGGTGTAGGTATAATCTAAAATTTAATTTCGGTCATTACCACTTATTTATTTAATTATCGGAAATACAAAGTTGTCTGACGTGTAAATTTTATTTTAAAGACTTTTTAAACTGTATTTCCTTTATCTGATTGTCTGCGTTACCGCGGCGTACCGCTTATAAAAATGTAGTCAGCGCATCTCATGTTTGGTTATGTTGCTTCCCGTATAGAGCGCGCGCAAGTCGAATATCGATATCTCGCCAATTGGATGCAACGCATTCTCTCTGTCAGGTGCCGAGTTAACTACATTTGATAGCCCGCATTCTTTCGTGGCAAGTGTGTACTACGACATGTTCGTTCACGTCAGATTCAAGTGGCTTGCGTTCGCGTTAGAGTTTTGGTTTTTCTATTTAAAGTTGAAGAAAGGTTTTTGTTTAAGGAATTATTAATATAGATTGTTTGGCGTGCTATTGTATATTCCACCTTTTTTTAAATAAACGTACTTTCCATGAACGGGTTTTGTTTTTATGAATAACTTTACCTAACAAATTTTTTTTTTCCGCATAATCGTCGCACCCCTACTTTTCAAAATTTATTTTAGAATAAAATGTGTGACGTTTATACGAGAAAACACGGTATGTAAAAAAAATTAACAAAATATAAACGCTTGGAAAAAGTAATACATCTGCAAACTGTACATAGATTAGGCGCTTCAATATTTTAAATAATTTGGTTGTGTATCTATAAATATAGAAGTAAATGGTTGTTTGTCCCTTATGTGTTCCTAAACCGTTCACCTGATTACAATGAAAATTTGCACCCTTGACCTTTGAAACACGAGGAAGGCTACTGTCTAGGTGAGGTAGCATATAATAGGTGGAGCGCGAGTCGTATTGGATAATTACCAGTAAATATATATTTTGTGACAGTTCCTCTTTTCTACGGTCCAAATAAAAATGGTGGTGCGCGAGTCGTATCCATGGAGGTAGTAGTCTATGGAGTGTATCTGTTCTGAAGTTGAAGTCAACTGGTTAGCAATTGGATAGCAAAACAAATCGTAGCTGTATAAAGGCTAAGTTATGCATATAAAAATTAATGTTTGTTATGTGTGCGTTCCTATACCATTCATCCAATTACAATGAAACTTTTGTGAGTTGTTATGCGTATACCCGCAATTAATACAACAATTTTATAATAGGTGGCGTGTGAATCTTTTCAACAAAGGTGTGTATTTCATAAAATTTAGTGGCAGTTCGTGAGTTTTTGGTGTATGAGTGCGCACACATTACAGAATTGAATTGAATCAGATACAAACAGCCCCATTTTCCTCTCCCGTTACAATTCTGACAAGGACTTGTATATGTATGTGTGTATATATATATATATATATATATATGTATATACATATATATACACACACACATATATATACACATATATAAGCGAAATACCACACACTGACTCACTCATCACGAGATCTCTAAAACTATACACCTGATTGACTTGAAATTTAGCATAGTTACTTATTTTGTGATGTAGACGCTCACTAAGAACGGATTATGCGGAAATCCGATCCCAAGGGGAGTTTCGGGGGCGTAATATATCAAAATTTCCAGTTTTTGGTAGGAAATCACCATGGCAATGGCTGTTGCTCTGTTGATGCTTCATTCGTCTCTATGGCAACGACTATTTCATTGTTAGTGCAGTCCTCATCACCGTTGAAATTTTGCGGGTACTTTAAATATCAAAAATTACCCTTTTTTTCAAGTATATATATTTTACAGACTTGAAACTTCACAGTAATGTTCCTTATGTTACGCAGGATGACATTTTCCGAAAATTAGATCCCATGGGTGGTTAAAACCAGGCAACAGGGGGTACTTTGTCTGCATGAGAACAGGATTTTGCATTGTTCATGCCTTCTGCGTCTCCATGGCAACGGGCATCGCACGGCAGTGGCGTACCCACAAGGAGGATCATGTATAATGAGCGGCGCAAGAGTGATCTGCCTGTAGACTGCCGTAGCGAAGTACGGGTACATCAGTTGTACGTTGCATGCACGAGTCGGGAAACCATCGGTGCTATTCATTTTCTCTCTGGTACATTATACAGCATTGTAATAAATTTTCACTGAATTTTTTTTTATTTACCATTACTGTAAATGGGAGATGTGGCTTAATTTTTTTCCATTAGTATAGCCGTGCGAAGCCGGGTCGGGCAGCTAGTTTATTATTAAAAACAAAAAAATTAAAAAAACTTTTACTTTATTTTTCTTAGTGATAATTGTTTTATTTACTTCTGCTTGATTTGCTTCATAAATATTTTTTATATATATAAATTAACCTACTATTTAAACCTTTACAAAAAAAAAGGATCTTGTCATTTTTGCTCTGTTTCATACATCCTGTTTGATTTGCTTCGGAGATATGACTTTTACTATAAAACTGAACTTACCATATAGCTATCTAATAGATTTTTGTTTGTTTACAATTCATACCCAATATTGTTACTTTCGTTTGACAAACTTAGATTTTTTTGAAACCATATTAACTCCTTTACACTCTCTTAGGGGTAATTTTTATTAATATACTAGCTGACCCGGCAAACGTTGTTTTGCCATATAAATTATTTCTAGGGAATTTATAGCTGCAGTACCCGGCGTTGCCCGGGCTGAATACATGATGAAGGGTACCTTTTTCGAAATCAGATGTAGTTAGTAATTGTCTTCTTAATTTGAATGTCAAGTGTGCAAAATAATTTATATCACTTTCAGATCCCGACAGACGTTGCTCTGCCAGTTTATAGTTATTTACCTGGTCTGTATGTAATCTAGACTCTATAAAGTAATATAGAAAAAAGCTTAAAAATAAGAGATTACAAATATAGAAAAAATTCAATTATCTAGCTAATGCTCGACATGCATTGCAATGCCTCATTCAGCTATGTTTTGTAATATGTTTGAAGTAGTTACACATATACAAATCATCTATCCATCTCTCTAAACATATATTTATCTCTATCTACATCTTTATATATCTATGCATCTCTCTATCGCTATTTATCTCATTATATCTACATATTTACATATATACCTCACACTATCTCTATCTCTTCTATATATAAATCTCTATATAGCTATATACATCTATATATCTCTTTATCTAACCCATTTCATTCTCTATACCTCGCTCTATCTCAACTTATCTCTCTGTCTCTCTCTATCTCACTCTATATATATCACTCTATCTCTGACTCTCTTTTATATTTAAATAAATTATGTCATTAGTGTGCACTTATACAACAAAAACAGACAAATTACCGCTATATAATATGAAATAAACACATTTTTGAAACGATTTGTGCTCCAACTATTGCAAAATAGTTATACCGTCTCAGAAACCTTCACGGGCATGCGCATTACAACTCACCAAAATTGCATCGCAATTGGATGAATGGTATAGTAACGCATACGGCACAAACAAACGAAAATTAAAGACATGACAAACGCATCAAACGATGGTGTGTTTAAAATTCAAGTCAACTAACTCTATCTATTGACGAAGTTAAGAACAAAACGGTTATGAGCGCCTTTATTTTGCTAGCCGCTGCGAGCTCCACTAAGCGGGCTGGTCTCACCAAGGAGAAAAATATGAATTTGCCAGACCTTACTATGTGTATGATCGTGTGGCAGACATAAAGAAATGACACTCCCTCACTATTTGTATGTCTATGACCTATGATTTTTTCTGTTATAAAATGAAATTATCACTTTTTCACTCCCTTAGGGATGGAATTTCATATTAATATGTGGTCTATGTGTTAATCCAGGTAATGAGCTCGCTGTAGGCGGGGAAGGTTGATCAAGTATTAATTGATCAGCTATCGACCGGGGTTGAAAAATATAAAATTCTATTAAAAATTAGGTGTTGGGGGTAGAAGGGTGAAAATTTAGGGTTGTGTGTATTTTTTAATGCCACATTATAAAAAAAATAAAAAATTTTCTCCAAAAATTAAAAAAAAAAAATTTAGGGGTGGACTACCCCTAACATTTAGGGGGATGAAAAATAGATGTTGGCCGATTCTCATAGATACCGGATAAGCACAAAAAATTTCATCAAAATCGGTCAAGCCGTTTCGGAGGAGTATGGCAACGAAAACTGTGACACAAGAATTTTATATATAAGATATTGCCCAGTGTTTGAGTTGGCTAAAGACTTTCCTAGCAAAAACGTTTCAACAAAACATCTTATTAACAAAAATGTTTCAAAAAATGTTAACAAAAAAGTGTAACTAAAGATTTTACTAACAAAAAGGTTTCATCAGTATCTGTTTTGTAGTTTTTGGGTTACATTGGTACAGGCAGACAAAAAAATTTCAATCTTAACTATAGTAAACTCTCTCCCCAGTACAAGGTTCTTGGGGAATTGCAACCTTCAAATTTTTGAAAACCTCAGATTCACGAGCAGAAATAAAATACTGTACTGTCACAGATAGTACTATAATATACTGTTTATAATGTACTGTCATAGTACTATAATGTGTGCAGAAATGTATCTTAAATACCTCCAATTATTAAAAAAGTTAATGATTTATGAAAAAACACTGTGTAAACTTTACCAACCAGTATGTCATTCATTTGTCGTAGGAATGAAACGATGATAGAAATGGTGCAGAAGGTTGTGCGTTTTCTTTGTTAAATGTGTGCAGATGTCCAACTGTTTTCTGGTTTCTCTTCTCTAATGCAAAGATGTTGAAGGTTGTATGTGGCATTGCATTACCTCAGACAGAAAGTAACCGTCTTTATTATTCTCAGCAAATTTTACAAACGTGCGTCATGTACTTGCAGCTACATTCCAAGTGATGTCTGTAATTTCCTCTGATTCTTCTCCCCAAGTCATTTTTGTTTTTGGAAGCATTACATTTTTGAGCTGTGACGATGATCTCTTCTGTCATAACAACTGGTTTATACTGACCGACATCAAGCTATTTTTTTACTATTTCATGTACTGACAGTTTCTGAAATCTTGATTTTTGAAAGCTTTTCAAATCCCAGAAAATTATTGCCCAACACATTTTAAGTTGGGTTTCTGGCCACGATTCTCACCAAGCTTTATGATAAATTTTGCTTTTCATAGCTCTCCATGCACATGCCACATCAAACATGGTACTTTGATGTATTTTTTCTGGAAATGTCATTTTTCCCTACTCATGTTAGCTGCTATATGAAGTCACACCTGTACATTTTCAAATTCATAACTACACCTTGGGCCATTGGTTGTATGAAACTACAGTTGACCCCTGATTATTCAGGGTAATGACTGGCAAGAGGTTCACAAATAATTGTAAACATGGTTAAAGCAAAGTAAAAAAAATTTCTCAATTTTTTTTTTTATCTCGACTATCTAGACAAACATTGTAACAGATGCCCCTCGAAGTAACACCCTAATTCATTCCAGTAAAACAGAGCGCTAATCAAAACAGCGCTATTAAAATGCATTTTTTCAATAAGACATTATTTTAATCAAAATTATTGGTTTTCCAATCAGGTAGTGTGCTTGCTGATTACCATTTTGATCAAGACACTACTCCCATTAAAATTATTATACAATACTAATATACTTATGTCTAAATACATTAGCCATTCATTTAAATAAATATTAAATAACATTTTGAGATTAACCACCTAAAATTAAATTAAATTATTCATGTACTGCATTGTTTACACAATAAGGCTTGCACATAATATTCCTATGTAAGCGCTAACCCCTTTTTCATACTAATTTTTCTTTCACTCTAGGCATGAAAATTGTATCGTACCTTGAAATAATTATATCACATTGCTTTGAGATCTGTAATCTTAAGGAAGACGATTTAGATTTTCTAACAACTGGTTTGGCATATTTTCGTATAACTTTTAGTTTCACTCAGTGTGTGTCGGCAGCATTCGCGCAAACAAGAACGGTTAATTGTTTCTTGGTTTGCTTGAACCCAGCTGCAGTTTTTTCACTACCCCCAGCTTAAGTAGTGCGGAGTAGACATTTCCATACCAAACCAATCTCATCTGCATTGTAAACTTGGTCAATAGTTAATTTATTTTCACTTTCAATCCTTGCAAAGAAAGCTTGAGATTTTTCCGCAACTTCCACAATAGCTGATTTCCGTTAACCAGACACATCAAGCTTTCTGATCCTGTGTGGATCTTTAAACTTTATAGGCCAACCATTTGAGAATGAACACGTATCCATAAATCACATTTTATTATAAAATTCTTTGCACTTTTCAAAAAATTAAGTCGTGATGTTGCCACAACTTCAGGTCTTTTTACAGAATATTATTTAATGCACAATCAAAGTCCTGAAGTTTGGCCATGTGGAGAGTTTTATGATCACTAATGTGTTTTTCAGACTCGTTGGCTGTCATAAAGATTTTAGCTTAGCGCTTTGTTTTCTTGGTATCATACACTGTAGTTTCACGTTGTGTTTGATAGTTGAAACCTACACATCTTGCTCAATCATTCTGCAAATCTCAAGCTTCCGTTTAAGTGTTAAGGTCTTACGCTTCTTTGTTACTGGCGCTATTGTGCAACGCTCGTAGAGAAAACCAAATGACCGAATGAACAACACCAGGGCGCAGTGGGGGCTGGACCAAATAGCAGTTGCTGTGGCAATGTTCCCCCTCCGACCTTGAGAGAGGCCGGCAGCCCAACCGCCCGCACAGCTAAGGCGCATTGCACAATGAACTTTGAAACTGTTAACATATAAACACACTAAAGTTCAGTCCAAGGTGATGTTAAAAAAAAGAATAATTTATAAAAAATACTACAAAAAATTTTTAGTGCCACAGATTCACTGGTACAAGCCTAGAGAGAGTTTACGGCATCTGAGTTCCAAATAATGCTAATATTCATTTAATTTTTTTTTATTTATATAAATCCATGCAATGTACAGACTTTAGAACCTGAACAATTTTATTGTTAGTGCAGATTTCACAGAATTACGGTGCATACACATGTTTATCTCGATAAATTTTTTATGTCTCTGTGAATTTTTGTGTTGTGTATTTTCATGTTAATTTACATTGCTGTAAGTTTTGAGTTTTGCTGTTGGTTGTGTGTGTGTGTGTGTGTGTATGTATGTGTGTGTGTGTGTAAAGAACATTGGGTTTTTTCAGGAGACAAGGTGTTTCCATGTTTAAATGCTTAAAACTAAAAAGAAAGGTACCTGTTATGTTAGGTCAGTTACATTATAACGGTTCTTTACATACAAAAATAAAAAGATGTTAAGCGCCGATTGTAGTTTTGTTTTATTTTCAATTTAGAATGTCGTACTTACTAATCCAATCACTTTCGATAATTTTGTTCATTCACTCAACACATACATTCGCCTGTCGAGAAATGCTCGCAGCCCTGGCGATGAGAATTAACGAAAAAAAATAAACGTAGTGTAAGTCCTTCAGTAAAATCTTACTGTAAGTACACGAAATTAGTGCGGCCTCTAACGTGACCGCACCCAGCGAAAATGAATTTCGCTACGAGCCAGACGCCAACGAAGTTGATCACAATTTCTAATTACTGTCCGAATGAAAAAAAAAAATTATGTTAACTTAATACTCGGCATGGCTCTGACCACCAACGTTAAATTATCTATCCGCAATTTACTTCATTTTTGGCGAGAAGCCACCGAACGCGACCTACTGGTGCAGCAATTGACGAAAGACTGATGAAGTCATGGCACTGGTTTCTCCACGCAGGGAGAGCAGTCACATGACCTCACCGACCAATCACACGCACGCTGTATTCACACTACATATCACACTCCAATAAGAACACAGCAAAGATACAATGAAAATGATTTTCGTACATAGAAACAGGGACTTCCCATTCTTGTTCTCTCTCCCACACCATGAGACAGCAGTTATCACTCAGTTCCCACGCAGTGGGGGAATCCCCGTCTTTATCTATCTCTGAGGGGAATTACTGTTTCGTTCTCCCTCGCACTTACAGGCCTCTTATGCCTTTCTCTAATAAATCCCACACCAAATTTATTGTTCTAGAACCTTATGTATCAGCAATCATGATCCAAATTACTTTACAAAATTAAACTTATTTAAAAAAACTTGAAAAGGTAGGCCAAAACAGGCAAAAATTCAGTACAGCTACTTCTTTGTGAATAATTACATAAAAATACTAATGATTGAAAATGTCTGTTAAAATACCAGGTACATTCTTAAAGCATACAGCAAGTGAAATATTAACCCTAAAATACATAAAAACAGTAAAATATTCTTATTGAGATTTTTTAAGAAATATTTATATGCATATAAATAGTTTAAAAGAAAAATATTTAGCTAGGAGGGCAGGGGTCTTGCAACGTTACAACATGAATAATAAGTAAAATGTTATTAATTTTTATTTCCAAGAGGGCAGCTTTTCACACATGTAATTGATCATTGCTATGTGGATGATTGGTTTAGTTAGTTTTTAATTTATTTTATTACCTAAGTATGACCTTTTTTAAGTATTTCTATGAATTGTGTACCCATCCATTTTTCTTTTCAGTTTGTTTAAAGTGGTTGATTTAAAAACTTTGTCTTTAATTGTTACCTAATTTTGATTGTCTTTAAAGTGATGAAAAAAGAAACCCTGTTAGTACACACCTTTTTTCATCATACATATTCCCTTAATTAAGGAATTTGTCATAATTTTTTTAATGTGAAAAAACATCTGTAATTTTCCCTGTTTGATGGTAATAGTATAGTTTAAAACTGTTTTTTGACTGTAGATAGTGTGTTCTAGTCTGCAGTTTAATGCAACAGTTTTCTTGGAAAGACTTTTTTTTTTTTTGGAGTTACAGTACTATTGCTTTTGTGTGATACCATCTTTTACTTAGTAATCTGCTATTGAGAACTTAAGATACCTACTTATATTTGAGGTAATATTACACTGAAAGTAATTTCATATTTAAGTTAGTTACAAAAAGTAAATTCAATTTCACAATATACATGACATTTTTTTTTTAATTATCTGTAAATTGTAATGGAATGAGCTCATATTTATACATAACACCCTAGTTATTTATCCATTTTGGTAATTCATGGTGGCTATATAAACTGTATTTTAATCATACCAGTTTGTTTTTTTATTTGAGAGTCGTACAATGTTTTCTCATCAATTGATGCAGCAAGTAAGCTATTTTTGTGTGTTGTATGGTAGTAAATTTACTATCAATTTACACAACAGTGCAAGTTAGGTTATGTTGGGGAACTGGAAAAAAATAATTGCAGAGTTAATGCTGCTCCAGATAGGTGTAAAATGGCTGCCGCAGTTTCTCCGTACATTCCCGAAAACCAAATGATGCTAATTGGTGAAAACACCTTAAGTAAAGTACTTTATTTTCCTCTTTTAAGTAAGTTTTTTAATACTTTTCTCTTGCATAATATATCGTAGAAGGATTTAAAGGTATACATTTTATAGACATATTTCATAATCAAAGAGTTTTTCATAATTCAGTCAGGATTAAGATTGCACTTATCAGAAACTTTCAGGTAAATGAACAACTGTGTGAAATATGTAGGCCTGCATTTACCTAACCTAGTATTGGAGGAATAATCACACTATTAACTGCAATGTAAAATAACATTAAAATAAACCTGAATGCAAAGGCAACAAGCACACAAACTATCTCAGCTACAGATTCTTATTAGCAATGCATTATGGATTCAGTGAAATATTGAAACATGTTTGCGCTAACTTTGAAAACTATAATCATGCATTACCAAACCAAAATAATATTTTCTCAGCCAAATGTTGGACTTTCGGAGTCTGCCTAGTCAGGGGTGTATCTTTGTTAGTGAGGCAGGATGTTAAGTGTGACTCTCGCGGGTGTTTATAGCGCAGAATCTTCTCTAAGCGCAAGGCTCTGAACTGGTGTACAGTCTTCTAGTGCATAGAACAACTATAAAATTTGAGCAGTAACCATAACATTAGATGGCGGAGAAATGAAGATAAAGTAGTAATGCAAGGCCCTTGTGTACTTTCAAGAATCTTTACCAGCCGTTTCAAGTCTAAAATTTATCCTAAAAATTTGCATTTTAGCCCTTTTCACACTTTTAAAAATGCAGTTTAAAAATGAAATAAGGAAAGAGAATTTCCCATTCTCCCCAGCGCATTCTTAAATGCTTTTCGTAAACAGACACCAGATATATTGAGCAGTTTTCAAATCACGTGGTTTCTTCAGAAGCTCTGCAGACTCTATGTATCCAGGTAAGTGGATCCCTTAAGATACCAGGCTCGAAATTAGCAACATAGACTAGGTTCAATGTAAACTTGAAAGTAAAGAAAATAAGAATAAGTGTGCTCAAGATAACAAAATCATCAATGCAATATCGTAAGAAATGGTAATAACTGCACCAGTGGTTGGACACATGGAGAGGGGCGGGGATAGGGTGATATTAAAAAAAACACAGATTTTGGAAGGATAAATGGCAAGATATCAGTGAAGGCAGTGTGTTATTTTGGATGATGCAAGGTGAGCTGTTACAACACTTGCAATTTCAACTGTGTGAGAAGCAGCATCGCCTACAGCTACTTGTGTAGGCCCATATGTCATTATGTTAGTGCCAATAGTAATTTAAGTGTTTAACACATGATTGTTGCAAGCCATGAATTCTAAGGTGATATTTTAGGTAAATAAATATAATCTTATTATTCTCTCTCGGTTTTTCATACAGTGTTCCATTGCATATTAAATATCAGGAGAGATGTTTGCAAAATTAAATGAAATTCAAGTAAGTGCCTAGATGCTCCGAGGGTATTGCAATATTTCAGAGAATTCAATGAATAAGTTATATGTATAAAATATGCAAATTTTATCATACAGGTGTATGAAATGCAATTTGAACTATTTTCTACCACAATAATAATGTGAACTGATTAGTCTGCCAGTGACTGAATTATTGACGGGCAGTGTTAAACTCAGCTGCCACCTTACAACAGATAATATGTAATCATCTGTCTGTGGCCATTAAATTTACGACTTGTCCGGAGTGCACTGTGTGCTGTCATAAAATCTGCCGAAGGTTTTTATTACAAAAAATAGGCCAGTTTATCTTTGCTGATATGCAGTTCTTTTCTTCTAGAAGTTGTGACATATAAAAACATTTAAAATTAGGCAAATTTCTTCACATGAGGTTTTTAATTTAACTAAGCATTTTTTGCCATAGTTCCTAAACGTGGAGATGTAGGCATACAGTATTGTACAGCAATATAATGATAATCTGTAGTGTTGGATAAAAACCAGAAGTGATATATTATTTGTGTTTGATTACTACTTTTTAACATTGACTTTTTTTTTTTTAAATTTTGGGCAAAGTTGGGTTGCAGTGCCAGCCAACTTTGGTTTGAGGTGTTTCTCTGTTTGAATTCTGGGTAAAACATGGATGAGAGTCCTAACTGTAGTTACATTTTAATCAAGCTTGCCTGCCAACTCCTCAGTTGGCCTTCTGGAATAAAAGTATAGTTTAATATTGCATCACAATTAAGCACAGAAAGTGAAGTATGCAGAACAAACTGTATTGATAGACTGGAAAGGAATGATTAATAATGTTAAAACAATAGGAGTATTTTTAAAGAAACATGAGAACCTTCTGAAATATTCATCTGTTGGAATCCTAACATTTTTAAGGGGCACAAAAATACAGGTTACATACTATGAAAAGATATATAAAAGTGGAATGGAAATGAAAAATTTCCAAAAGTATATGGTCGTTTGTTAATATTAGAATAGATGCTAATCTGTGCCAGATTTGTATATGGAAGAAGTGTCACCCTTTTCCATCTATTTTATTAAAAATCTTCTACTGCTTATTTATTTTATGATTTCATTGCTCACAAGTCTTATTACTTAATTTTATTTTAAGTTACTTTTAATGTGTATATCCATAAATTAAAACTTGAGTATATAGAACACATAGCTTTATGCACATATTATTGTGATTATTCATTTAAAGTGTTTAAAATAATGCTCAGAATTAATGTGTTTTTGTATTAATAATACTGTACTTATGCACCCAATCATTCAACTAAGTAAATATCAACACAGTGTCTATTGTGTTAAATCACACTACATTTATCCTGTACTACAAACTTAAGAGTGAGACTTTTGCTTGACATTCCATTAAATTGAGACCATGATAGTACATTAACTATAAAATCACTTTCTGTTAAATCATTTTCTATTAAATTATAGTTTTTACAGGCATACCAAATTGGTGTATAATTTAACTAGTTTATATTTGGTCTTGTATTTGAATTTGTTAGTAAAGATAGTTTAACTTTTTATCCTTGTATTAAAAAATGTGTGCGCCAGAGTATATTTTTTCCCATTTGAAATATAAATGGTTAAAGAGTGTGGTTTACATTATTTCCGATGATTTGTTGTATATGTTTTATTTAAATTTATTGTGTCAGTTGAACCTTAACAATTTTTCTCAGAATGGATGATGATATTTTAAGTGCATATGACACCACTCCAAAGACAAAGGTGAGCAATCAAGTTTTTTTTTTTTTTTTTTTTTTTTTTTAGAATATAAAGATTATTTCATTTCTGAATTTTTTTATCCGGAGTAGTGTGTGGGTTTTTATTTTTTTCAGTTGTGTGAAATGTTGAGAATGTATTCTTGAATAACTACTACTCTGCCGCACTGAAACCCTTTGTGATCACATCACGCTAAGTATAGCATAAACACCTTTGGGCTTTGTTGGGGCCACGGTGGATGAGTGAGTGGCCGGATCACTTGCCTCCCGCTAAAGTGGTCCACGTTTGGTCGAATTTGCATTTTTTTTGCAGCTGGAAAATGTAGATGACACCGTTAGCCTCCCCGTGTGTTTTGTCTCGGTACCTACCCCAATGCATTTCGTTGATGCCCCATTCTCTGATCTTCGTCTTTCATGTAATATGACCCAGATGTCGCCGAGACGTTAAATACTAAATCATTCGTTGTACGTAAATCTAGGGACAAGTCTACATCTCTTACCCTGTTCCTCTGCCACCCCTAGGACGGGAACGTAGCCAAGGGGGATGTCCATGGGGTCCGGACCCTCCCTTCCAGGATTGAAAAGAATAAAATAACAAGCTAAGAGAGAAAAAAATAATGACTTAGCTACATAAGTTTACAAAGAATTATTGTAATCCTTAGTAGGCTGCAATACCCGGCGTTGCCCGGGCTGAACACAGGGTGAAGGGGAGACCTTTTTCGAAATCAGATGTAGTTTGTAATTGTCTTCTTAATTTGAATGTCAAGTGTGAAAATTAATTTATATCACTCTCAGATCCCGACGGACGTTCTGCCAGTTTATAGTTATTTACCTGGTCTGTATGTAATTTAGACTTTATAAAGCAATATAGAAAAAAGCTGAAAAATAAGAGATTACTAATATTGAAAAGATTCCATTATCTAGCTAATGCTCGGCCTGCATTGCAATGCCTCATTCAGTTTTGTTTTGTAATATGTTTGAAGTAGTTCCACATATACAAATCATCTATCCATCTCTATATATATTTATCTCTATCTACATCTATATACATCTATGTATCTCTATCTCTATTTATCTCTTTATATCTACATAATATACTTCCCACTATCTCTATATCTTCTATATATGTCTATATAGCTCTGTACATCTATAGGTATATCTCTTTATCTAACCCATTTCATTCTCTATACTGAGCTCTATCTCAACTTATCTCTCCGTCTCTATCTCACTATATATATATATATATATATATATATATATATATATATATATATATATATATATATATATCACTCTCTCTCTCTGTCTCTCTTTTATATTTAAAAAAATTGTGTCATGCGTGCGCACTTATACAACAAAAACAAAGTGCCGCTATATAAAATGAAATAAACACATTTTTTTTGACACGATTCGTGCTCCAACTATTGAAAAATAGTTATACCATCTCAGTAACCTTCATGGGCATGCGCCTAACAAATCACCAAAATTTCATCGCAATCGGATGAATGGTATAGGAACGCATACGGCACAAACAAACTAAAATTAAAGACATGACAAACGCATCAAACGATGGTACGTTTAAAATTCAAAGCAACTCTATCTATTGACGAAGTTAAGAACAAAACTGTTATTAGCGTCTTTACTTTGCTAGCCGCTGCGAGCTCCACTAAAAAACGGACTGGTCTCACCAAGGAGAAAAATATTAATTTGCCAGACCTTACTATGTGTATGATTGTGTGTTAGACATAGAGAAATGACACTCACTCACTATTTGTATGTCTATGAGCTATGAATTTTTTTTTGTTATAAAATGAAATTATCACTTTTTCACTCCCTTAGGGATGGAATTTCATATTAATATGGGGTCTATGTGTTAATCCAGGGCCCTATTTCATAATCGTTACAATTCTACAGGTGACAGGTGACAATGAATTGTCAGACATATTTAAAATTTGACATATGTTCGTTTCATAAAATTTGACAAGTCTACAATATGTTATGACAAATATGTATAAATGTGTGACAATTTGACATAAAGCTGTTTCATAAAAGTTTAAAGCTGACAGGTAAAAATGTGACAGATGTGTCACATCTGACAGGTAATCCTGTTTTATGAAACACCGATATGTAAATTGTATTTAACAATTTTACAAATTTGTAGAATTGTCAGAGTGGAAGTGACAGGTAAACCATTTAGTGTCACTTAATGATTGGTAATAGCAGTGCAATAGTGTGTTAAAATATTGAGTTAATTTGATGTGATTGGACATAATGGACAGTAGTAGCAGCATTATCAGTAGCGGGAGTGATGAAGAAAGAGAAAGAAGAGTTCGTAGAGTTTTTAGGCCACGGATTAACCTAACCTTCAATTTCAGTGACTTCGTCTTCAAAGAGAAATTCCGCATTAGCAAGGTAACAGCTGAATACATTATAAATAGGTTAGGGCAACAGTTGCGGACAGAAACAAAAATAAATCATGCTCTTACTGTTCAAGAACAACTTTTGTGCGCATTGCATTGGCTGGGCACAGGAGCACAATATCATGTAAATGCAGATGCACATGGCTTATCAAAAGCCACTATCCACCGATGTGTAAATAAGTTATGTCACTTACTGGTCCACACCTTTTTTGGAGAAGAGGTTCGCTGGCCAACTGAATCTGTCCAAGCAATTCCACAGCTTTTCATGTGTGTAGCAAACATTCCAAGGGTTGCTGGAGTTGTAGATGGGTCATTGATCAAGATAGATGCCCCAAATGATAATGAAGTCTCATTTGTAGACAGGAATGGCAACCATTCAATCAATATAATGGTAGTGTGTGGACCTAACCTAGAATTATTGTATGCCAGTGCTCAGTGGCCCGGTTCAGTACATGATGCATGAGTACTACAATGTTCATCGTTGTCACAACAGTGGTAAAATGGATGAAGACCATTTCCACATGCAATATTACTGGGAGACAGTGGATATGGATTAAAAAAGTGGCTTATTATTCCAAATATCCCAGTACAAATACCTCGGACAAATGTTCTTACAAGTTTTCTTCGAGCCTTTAAATCTACCTGACGACTGGTGGAAAATGTGCTTGGTATTTTAAAAGAGAAGTTCCCATGCCTTAATCATCTGAGAATGCAGCTAGTGTCAGCATGTAACATTATCTTGTCTTGTATAATTGTGCATAACTTTGAGAAACGCCTAGGATCAGAGGTGTATGAACCATATGAAAACGATGAAAATGTAGAAGTCTAGGATGGGGAAGCTCGTGAGGATGTTGACGCAGCTGATCCAGAGGCTATTGCAGTATTGCAAGAACTGATACATGTGTTTGAACATTAAGTGGTTTCTTTGTTTCTAGCCATATACATATCAATGAGTTTGCTTTGTATCATGCACTGACATTTCCATTATAATTAAATCAACAAATATTTATCCACTATTGCAAAAACTGAAACGAATAATTAGGTACAAAATATACATAACTACTGAAAATTAACATAAGCTTGTCTTGAAATGTCCGTTTAATTATTTTGGTTTCATTACACAAAATTATATACATCAGATGTTAATGTTTAGAACATGTATTGTTTACAATGACAATAGCATCTTCAATTACACTGTTTGAAGCACCAAATTGCAACATTTCGGTGTTAACAGGAAATATTGTTGAATTTGTCAAATGAGCTGTAAATTCAGATGGCGGAAGGCCTGCTTCTTTCTCCATTTTCAGTAACTCTAGATCCATTTTATATGTTTCTCGTTTTGCTGATTCGAGTTTCTGTACCAGTAATAACGTTTGCAGTTTAATTTTTTTGTTCTTAACAATTCATATTCCTTCTTTGCAGAGTTTGTTTCTTTTCCTTGTGTTGCCACCTGTGCTTGCAGATGGTGTTTGATGAGTACCGCTCAAATTGTCAGATGCATTTGAACACGTTGGTTCAGCAACACCATCTACATTATTTACAATAACTTCTGCAGTCTGATTTCCTAAATCCTCGTGGTATGCGAATGTAATTGTAGCAATGTCAGTCCCAGAAGATTCAGGAGCCATTATTCCTTCAAGAACAGGTGATTCTTTTCCAATAATGTCCATGATAATATGATCTGCCTCGTCATAAATATTTCTTCCCACCTGCACTTCCCGTCTTTGTTCTCCTGGGCATGAAAAAGATGTAGGTTTTAGTAATTGAATTAGAATATACATCCTATATCACTAAGACGTGTCCCATTACTAGCACAGGCAGATACAAAAGCTCAATTTTTATTTTTTTTATTTCTTAAACCATATTAATTAGACTACTGAGGCTAAATATGAAGTGTCATACTATATTAGCGGCTACTTGTTGCAAACACATGAAGGTAATTGTTAAGTCTACCTACTCATCGAATATCGGCTAAACTTTTGATAATATAAGCAAGATTTATTAAAGAAAAATGCCTCTTTTGTTACGAAAATGAGTCGCCTGTAAAAACGTGCATGTGGCACATGTTTATTTTTTTCAGATTTTCATAGATTTTCTGTTCCACAATTAAAACAAGCTAAATGTTACATGTAATTTGTACACAGAGACTAACCTAACATAACATCACCAAACATAACCTAACTTAACCCAGCCTAACATAGGTTTATTTACATTAGATTATGTATGCTTACGTTAGGTTTGCTAAGGTTTGGTTACTTTTGGTTAGGTTACATTATGTGACGTTAGTTTGGTTTAGGTTATGTTATGTTACAAGTCCATACATTTCTTTTGCTTGTGGGATTTAGAAAATCTCCGAAAATCGAAAAAATAAACATCTTGTAACATGCTTTTTTGTCTTTCGCGACAACTTTTCGTAACAAAAGAAGCAATTTCATTAATACACCTTGCTTCTACTATCAATAGTTTAGTCGGTATACAATGAGTAGCTATACCTAAAAATTATTCACATGAATAACATGCCTGTGTCCATGCCTAACCTATTAATAATCTGATACACATACAATATTTGTACTTACAATCGTTCTCTTGCGCCAGATTTGGCATGTAGTATCCCTAAGATATTTCCAATCCCTTGTAAAGGCTCCAATGGCTTTCGCTTTTTCAGTTACGCGTTTCCATGTGTTCATTTTCTGTTCATGTGTCAAACTGCATGAAAATCTTCCAAACGCCTCATTTTCCTCAGGAATGAGTTTTAAAATACTTATCTTATCCACACTGTTCATTGTACTGTATGTGTGAAGGTTATGTATGTCGCTTACTTTGTTGTGGTACAAATCGATTGTTCTTGAAACGCAAGATTATCGCACGCACCACATGAAAGCCAACTAATGTTTTGACATACACTTGGCCGCGGGCGATTGATTTTGGCCACATCACTCAAAAAAAAATTTGACCTGCAATGATTAATTGTCACATACGGTCGTGTTTAGTTGTTTTTAATTGTAGCTATTTAAGATTCTTTGCCTGTCAACCTCTTTTTATATGAAACGTAAACTTGTGATTACAAATTGACATATTTGTAAATTTTGACATAATTGTCGCATATGTCATGCCTTTCGAGTTTTATGAAATAGGGCCCAGGTTATAAGCTAGATGTAGGCCAAATTTCATTCAAATCCATTCAGTAGTTTTTACGTGAAAGAGTAACAAACATCCATCCATCCATCCATCCATCCATCCATCCATCCATCCATCCATCCATCCAATCCAATCCATCCAATCCATCCAATCCATCCAATCCATCCAATCCATCCAATCCATCCAATCCATCCCATCCATCCCATCCATCCCATCCATCCCATCCATCCCATCCATCCCATCCATCCCATCCATCCCATCCAATCCCATCCCATCCCATCCATCCCATCCATCCCATCCATCCCATCCATCCATCCATCCATCCATCCATCCATCCATCCATCCATCCATCCATCCATCCATCCATCCATCCATCCATCCATCCTTCCATCCTTCCATCCTTCCATCCTTCCATCCATCCATCCTTCCATCCATCCATCCATCCATCCATCCATCCATCCATCCATCCATCCTTCCATCCATCCATCCTTCCATCCATCCATCCTTCCATCCATCCATCCTTCCATCCATCCATCCTTCCATCCATCCATCCTTCCTTCCATCCATCCATCCTTCCATCCATCCATCCTTCCATCCATCCTTACAAACTTTCGCGTTTATAATATTAGTAGGATATTATGACTTGTATAAACAAATGAATCAAACAATTTACTTATGAACAAAGTATTAAAAACCATTAAATAAAAACTATGTATAAAACGTTCAGTTTACCATCGTTAAGCAAAATCATTAGTACTTAAATTTCGTGTGTAAATCTCGGGGCTCTAAAAGACTCATAGTTTCTGAATTTTAAGGTAATAATAATTTTTCTTTTAAAATTCAATTATAAAGAAATTTTTCTCAAAACTAAATTATGTAATGGACCCACAACATTTTGGCTACGACCCTTCCTAAGAGCGACTCCAGAAAGACTTCGAGAGGGGCTATCGTGTGGAGTTGCAAAACATTAAATTATTAAGAGGTTGGCCTTGAAATATTTATTAACAAATTTTTGTTTACTAATAATGAACTTAAATACAACTTTTGTTGAAAGAAAAGTTTTAACATACAGCTCCGGAGGGGTTTTACGAGCCGCGCTTGGCCACACGTAGTTCCGCGAGTGCCAGTGGAGGGGGCGCGCGCCACAGGTTGCCCAGGAAAGGAATGTCTCTTCCCTCCTCGCGTCCCCCCTCTCTAGGGTTCAGCGCGCCGCGCTAGTAGTTGGCGTGACCTTGGGGCAGGCGAGGGGGAGGAATGTCGAAACTGGATCTGGAGCCGCCAGTTGCAGTCTGCGCGCGCGATGCGACCGGTAATATTGTCGCGTCGATGCCGTGCGTCTTTGCCTCGCTGTGCGCACTGCGTGTCGTGTAAGATGGTCGTCACCGCCGCAAGATGGCGCTCGCTCGCCGTGCCGTGTACGTATATTGTGTTTGTGTGTTGGAAGTTGTTGTGAGCCTCCTGGCGGGTTCACGCGGACGGCTCTCAGTCCAGCGTCGCACGACCGCGTATCCTTCTGTGTATTGCTCTGTGATCCTCCATTCAAAATTTGGCGCGTTTTTTCCTAAGGGTCCTTCACCGTTTCTCATGTCATGGCCACGTGTATTGTCACAACCACATGCAGATATCCTTGCTGTCCTGCTGGTTTTGGGCATATAAATTCTCTCAGGGGATTTAGCCAATGATCTAACACGAAATATCTTGTGATTTCTGAGCGCGCCGATTTTAAAAGACTATTTACTTACATATCGTTCCGTCGTAAACGCTCCCCTCCCCCCTTTCCCATTTTTATTTGGATGCAAGGCCATAATTACCGAGACTTCAAAAAATTTCCCGTTTCCCGTGTTTCAAAGGAATTTCGAATTTGATAGGGACTATAGTACCCCTTTCGCTAATTACTGCTATTGGAATTCACAAACCTTGGATTTCCAGCAGACTAGTGAGATTACGAACACTATTGAGACGCGGTCCATGCACTGAGGATGTGACAACTCTGCTGCCGATGAGTGCTTGCGCCGCTGTTGGGTGGCAACAGGTTTCCGGGGTCTCCCTGCTCCCTTTTCTGCGCACGGCAGACCATTTTTAAGTTATGATTCGTCTTCTTGAGATGTACGAGCTATTTTATTTTAGGCGTTAAACGTTTTAACGGCACAGGCCATTTCATGTTCCGTGTTTTCGTCTCGATAATGTCCAATGTGCGAGGTCTTGTGAATAGTCGGTTCGAGGGAGGCAATAAAACGTTCTCAGAAACCTCTCGTTGTGTGTTCAACAACGTGTGTCGGATGTGCACCAGACATGTCTTTTTATACCGGGTTAAGAACCCCGTGCCCTTGAGCCGAGCAGTAGCCGCCGGCCAACTGGCGAGCACGCAACGTGGAACACGAATTGTAGCAGTGCAGTCCACTCACGACAAACTAGAAGCTTGCTAGTTTTTGCATTTCAAGTGGAGCGTGCTGAAGAATCAGGGATGTTTCAAAAGTCAAGTCATTGGAACTTATAGGTTGCCTACTCATAGTTACCAATATTAATGGCTTGAATTTAGGTCTGCTAAGCTCAACTTTTTTCTGGACAACGTTTTTTTATAAGTTTTACCAGCATGACTGTGCCTCACACCTTAGACATCGAAATACTATTTCGAGTTACGCCACTTGTGTTTCTGTATTTAGCGTGTTAATTATGAGGCCGCACAGAGCATTTTAAAAAACTCAGTTCTATTACCAGTTAATCGCTAGTGCTTTAAATAGAACTAGATGGTATAACCAGTGGTAATAAAATGGACACTAGTAGAGGTTTCGGGTTCGCATTTCACCGGGGCGTATGTAGTTGTTTTTTTTAGGTGAGAGTTCTTTTTAGGCTTAGGTGAAACTAATTATAGCAACCTCTTTGCATTATTACATAAATGAAAATATATACTTATTTTTGTTACTGTGTTAGCAAAGTCGCTATGTTCATAATTTTCTCTTTTAGTACTATGTAATACTAATATTCGTTGTTGAAGTAGGTCACATATGCCCCCCTTGTAAATACACCTTGGGATTCCGGTTCAGCCATTTTATTTTACTAACGATGGCGGGAAGATGTAAGATACATACATTAACGGGAATTTTTTTAAATAATATAATTTCCACCTAAGTATCGTACTTAGTGCCATGTCTTGACGTGTCTTTCGCTGGAATAGTGTTTTGAATTTGTATTATTTTTGTGAGAATGAATCCCATGAAGACAGTGAAATATTTGCATGAACAGAAACCGCAGTATACTTGTCTTGGTGCCGAGAGGTAAATTTTAATTGTTCGAGGCCAGAATCTGGATGCCCATGGGAGGGGGGAGGTATGAGTAAGTGTTAGGGCTGCTCATGATTTGTGCTGATGGTAAGGGGGGGCGGGGTGAACGCACCCCCGGTCTAGTTCCGTCCCGCCAGCGCCAGCCACCCTGCTGCATGATCGCAGCAGTGGGAAAACCAGTTTTGTGGCCGGCCGCGGTGTTGCCACGTCGGTGCACGCCGAGCCGCGTGCAGCCTGCAGCGAGGCCGCTGCGAGCTTCTCGGCGTGACAGGCACTAACATCGACTGGTAAATTAAATGTGAAATTCTTCTTCCGAAGTCACAGTGGTGTGTAAAACCATTACGTAGATAAATTTTAAAATTAAAAGTACGTCTTATAAATCGTATATGATGTAAATATTTAATTGTCAAAATTAAAGAATAAAGTTTTAATTAGTTTTAATTTAATTTTCTGCAAACATTTTGCTAAACTACTTATGCTATCAGATGTGTCTTACTCCTAATATTAATTAACTGGTTACGCAACTCGGTAACTGAACTTGGCTATTTTTTTATAACCTGCATTTGAGTTGTAACTAGAACCACGACTGTATTGTGGATTCATTTCACTCCAGGCTAGACACTACTTGCGTAGACGGAATGAGTGTTCATTGGTCGAAAACAAGATCACGTGTTTTGGCGGGTTACACTTGATTAGGTAACCACTTCTTGTTTGTAACCGGCTACAGGATCGTCAAGAGCATCAGTGTGAAGCAGATGTATGTGCGTCAAGTCTACTTTGCTACCCCATGAATCCGCGAAATAATCTTGACTAGTCTCATTTCGCCCAAGCCTTGTCGTTATATAAGATTTTTATATTGATGCAAATTTAATTTTTTTTTATTTCATATGGCAATAAAAAAAACTCAATAGGCGTGCACAGTTATATATGAAAATAATATGATTAAAAATCTACAGGCTAGCCGTAACTTGTACCCGTACTTTCACTTTTTCAAAAAGATCCGATGGCGTTCATTCCACGCGAACCGAACTAAAAAAAATTAATTTTAGGGCATTTGTTTGGTTTCCCCCCCCCCCCCCTCCCCCCCGCACCGAAAACTACTCATGCAATGACTTCAGTTATGTGTCCGTCCTCGTTGAGAAACGGATTCAACGTGGCAGCGTATCCTGTCTCCCTTGTAAGTTGCGATAAGCCTTCTAGTTCTGTTTCTGTCAATGCAACCACGACAAGCACTTATGAGGAAGGAAATGGTAGTGCGTTAATAATTAAATCACTCTAAACAGACTAGTGCAGTAAAAGGTTCAAGGGAATTGTCGCAGCTTGTTTTGTCTAGCGATTAGTTAGTTTTGACGGATGATTTCCACTGTTCTTGAACATTTTGCTGCAGGCGTTTACTACAGGGTTTCATGCTGCACCTGCATTTTCATACTGCATTCGCCCCGACCAGTTTGCCTTGAGCGCGTCGCAGTGTCCATGACCTAGCCCACGAGGAAACAGCGCTGATTGGTGCCCGTGTCCCTCGTGTGTCTCGCGCTCTCACGTCTCTGGCCCTATTTCCCAATGTGCGCCAACTTAAACCTCCCAAGTTGCTAGTTAGCAAGAGAACTGGTCGCCATTTCATGCACATAAACGATAACGTTTTGACCTTGAACAGTTGGCATCGAAATTACATACAAATTCTTAACTATTCGAACAAATGAACCCTGATAACAATTGACTAGTTCTAGGGAAGATGGCCTATAGGTTATGGTTCATTTTCCTCAAGAATGTTTTAAATTAAATCATTAAGTTTGTTCTAATTGTGTAGCAAAAAAAAAATTATTTTGACATTTCAACACCAGAAAAAAGGTTTCTACATTTTTCTATCGCGAAGTGTATTGATTCATATTTATGACGAAAGATTAAAACATTTTTGAGTGAAAGGAGCCTACAGTACATAATTAGTAATAGACTAAATAATTCTAAGTTAGACTCGTAATTTTTCAAATAGATTTAAATGAACGTGTAAAGAAACAAGAAACACACTGCACTAAATGGCGTGGAAAGGTCGCTATTGGCAGAACTGCACATCGCATTGGAGTTCAAGCTTGAGGATGGAGCGGTGGCGCTCGGCCGTAACGCTCGGCCGTAAGTCCCTGTGTTGAGCTTCGCAATCACAAGTCTCTTCGCTTACACGCACACGCAATACTTCAAATTGGCGTGCATAATTTTCTCGAACGCTTCCCTCTGTATCTTCCAATGGATGCCCTTGTAATATTTTGGAATTAATAAATAATAATTTGCGACTTCCTCCGTACTAATAGATTTATCATGTGCGAAAACGCTAGATTTATCCATTTTTAATTGACCTAATATGCATTTAAAAGAGTTAAAAACTCGTGTAGGGGCGGTAAGACGGGTGGGGCAAAAGATGTGTATCGGTATTGAAAGGCTATTAAAAAATGGAGCAACTTGCAGAAATTAGGTTTATTTTATTGCAATCAGTATACATCCCCCCCCCCTTTTTTTTACTATCAAATTCTGAAGGATCGATCACATCAGGAAAGATGGTGGCCATCAACAGCGATGCACCGATGAAGGCGATTTTGGAACTCTTCGACTGCTTTTCGGCGCATTTCGAGGAGTGTAGCGGCGATTTCCTCCCAAATTTGCACCTTCAGCTCTTCCAAGGTGTGAAGACGATGTTTGAAAACCTATTCCTTGAGGTTACCCCACATGAACAAGTCACAAACAATAAATCCAGTTAGCGCGGGCCCCGGATTTAAGCGTTTGTGACTTGTTCCTGTGGGGTAACCTCAAGGAAAAGGTTTTCAAACATCGTCCTTACACCTTGGAAGAAGTGAAGATGCAAATTCAGGAGGAATCATCTTCATCGATGTATCGCTCTGATGCCCACCATCCTCCTGATGTGATCTTTAGAACTTTAATGGGGATATATACTGATTCCAATAAAATAAACCTCATTTCTATGAGTTGCTTTTTTTAATAACCTTTCAAATTCGATGCACATTTTTTGCCCCATACTGTACATCGAAATGTAGAACGAATTAATAAGATATTAAAGGCATTTTCTGTAACCTAGCACACCTTTGGTAGACACCAAATTAAATTAGCAAAGGCTTCACCACAAAGAAACCTCCACTTCATGGGCACTTAATTAAATATTATAAACCAGAAGTTAATGATGATTATTATCAGCAATTTGTTTTTTGTTTGCAAGTTTATAATAATTTGCATGACCAGTCACAAACATATTTCGCTTTTACACACACAAAATTCATATTCATGCGTAGATTTTATTTCACGAAAATTGACATAAAATTTTGAGTGATATCTCCTTTTTTATGCTAAATACACAATAATATGAAAAAAATACTTGCATGGAATATAGAAACAATGAGAAATAATTTTGGCAAAGTAGCTTAGAACTACATAAAAATTCTTGGAGTTTTTTTGGAGTGAATTTTTATTACAAATTTGAACTTTTGGTGCATAATTATCAGTAAAATTCGTGATTTCTGGATATTTAATTGGACAAGATATTTATTATTGCCGTTCGTGACGATTAATATTTCATAATTTTTCACCACATATGGAACGTTTATAATACCTTTAAGAGGAAATAAATGTCAATAGCCAATGGCGTATTTTATGTCTGAAAGATTAATTTTTGTTAGTCGGTTGGTTTTCCTAATTTTTACTACATTAAAACATGGTCATTTTACTGCTAATTGTCCTAAGTTACGCGAATTTACGAAAGTACAATATAGCTCTAAAGTCCGCCAGGGGTTTTGAATAATTGTAGCTTGAATATTAATTGAGCTAGTTACTGCTGTCTTTGGTAGATGAAAGAAAAAAACTGAAGTTTTTCGACCACTGAAGTACACCTCAATGTGAGCCCCCTTGGTAACACGGAGAGTCGATATTCTAGCTCTTGCCATGTTCTGCAAACCATGTCTGCTGGAATATTCGAGCTTATATCCCTAATACGGGTCTTCAGGGCATCAAGTCCGTTAATCGTTGTTTTGTACACGTTTCTCTTGACATAATCCCACAAGAATAATTCCAGAGGTGTGATGTCAGGCGAACGTGGAGGTCAATGTATGGGAACGAACATCTCTGCCAATCCATATTCTGGATTTTTGCAGTCTAGGTACGTGCGTACCAGCAGATCTGGGGGGGGGGGGGGAGAGGTTTACCATCTCAGACCTGCCAACTCTCACGATTTTGGTGTGAGGCTCACGATTTTAAGGTCCATCTCACGCCCTCACGCCAAAATAGTGTTTCCTCACGATTTTTCGGGGCCCCAAGATTTTGTTTGTAAAAGTTACAAAACAAGTTTTACGAAATCTTACAGTAACGAGTTTCAATCAATACTCGAGTCACGTAAAGGAAGCAATTTTGCGTTTTGTAGCGTGTGCCGTGCTTTTTCTATCTCGCATAGTGGAAGAGGAGACATTGTGAAACATGTCACTACAAAAAAAAACACAACTAACACGTGAAGTGTATTGCTTCCAATAAAAAAAAATTAATTTTTCTGTGAACAGTGATAATAGTGTTACACGAGCAGAATGTTATTTTACATCTTTTTTAGTTGCGGCCCTGCATGATCACTACACGACAGCGCTAAATTATGTTCAACTAAATTAAATCTGCAACCTATAATTTGTTGAAATAAATTTTGAAGCAGAGACCATGTAACAAAACATATGTGCCTACAGGTATGTCACTTAAATTTAAAGATTCTCATTTGTTGTTTTTTTATATCTAACCTGTATTTATGTGCCTGAAAGTTTTTATCGAGTACCTCATGATTTTTTAAATTTGAATGTTGGCAGGTCTGCCATCTTGTTGCACTATGATGTTAGGCTGAAAGTGATAAATTGGTGGTATAGCATACAGTTGCAGCATTTCTAGATAGTTATCCATGTTCACTGTCTGCTTTTGAAAAAAAAAAAAGTCCAATAACATGGTCATAAATAACCCCACACCGCATATTCACTATCATTCACTTGAATGTGGACTTTACCTAATAAATTAAATTTTGTTTCATCTGTGAAAATGATTTTTTTTCAAAGAACTCTTCATCAAAATTAATGCGATCCAGCCTTGTTTTTGCAAATTGTGGGCGAGCTATGTGGTCACCAGGCTTCACTTGTATGGAAATAACCTCAACTTGTTATACAAAACTCTTGTGGACCGTAGCACGTGGAATCGCCAGTTCTTGTGAAGTTCTATGTGTGGATTTTGTAGGACTGTGTAAATGTCTCACGAATTCTTTCGACACACATTCATCACACAACCAGTCTATCACTTATTTGGCCTCATAGACGCTACCTGGTTCTAGGAAGTCCTTTCTTATTAAACTGTTTGCGGCAATTGAGTCTGGATGACTGATTTCATTTCAGTACGTCACGACACACAACGCACGTTCTTGAATAGTCGCAATTTCTTAAACAATTGACTACACCGAAACAAACAAAATCTGCAACTTGTGTCGTCTGTTGGTAGGAAAATAATCCAGATCTTTACTTAAATTTGCTTCAAACAGCATGTAGCTAACTCAGTTAGTTCTCTTGCGATACCTTCTCAAAACCCGTAGCAGACTTAGACACATTATATTTTAATCAAATTTTGTATGCTCTCATTCCCACCCTCGCGTAGCTTGCGTTCAAACATGCTATAGTGGCTAAACTCATCTTCCATGTAATGTACCTTCGTTCCAACGTGCCCCCCCCCCCCCCCCCACCCCCCTGTCTTTCATTCCCTTTTGGCATCATAAACTTCAAAGGCAGTGATGCATGATGATAATGATAATAATGTAACTGTCGAAACCCCCTTAGGTGCCGTAAGTGTTTTGAATACAAAAATTATATTTTTGATGAGTAACATGTTAGCTCTTGGTATATGGGATTTAGTAGGAGTAATTTCGTTAGTGCAGCGGAAGTCACATGGAACGGAAATATGTAACCACGGTGCTGCCATCTGGGTCGGATGGCGTAGACCAAAGTTCACAAAGCAAAATAAACTATAGTATTAACTGTAATGGATTTTAACAATATGGACAGTACTGTAATACATTTCCTTGTTGAAATCAGGTCCAAAGCAGGGGTTTAGAATTTTTCAAGTCTTTTTCGTCTTTATCGGAGCAGTTTATTATGAAGTTTTATAATTTCTGCCTGCTGATCAAATTAGTTCAATAGTCTACGCAGCTGCTTCGACAGCGAATTCTAGCGGAACTACGTGTGTGATTTGCGTCAAGAAATGTATTTGAAAACACAATTTGTGTATGTTTATCACTCTCGGCATTATTTTAAAGAATTCTACGTTAACTTTCGTGTCCGAGTTTCGTATTAGAAGTGTATTGCAACATAAGAACTCACGAATTTCCTCGTTACCCAACCAAGTTAGATGTTACACAGCTCTCGCAAGTACTGAATATATATTCCAAATCCCTTTCTGAAATTAATTCCTGTATCCACCACTGCTCGTTCCTTTGTGCTGATATTTCGCATGGGCTTTCACAAATAAACCAAAATAAAAAATGATCCGAATATTTTGAGTCAGCTACCTACAAAATATTCTGATTGTTTTTCATTAGCGTAAATATATTTTTTTTGTTTGTTTTAAAAGCACGTGCTTGTAGGTTTGACTGTTGGCATGTATCATTTATAATTTTACATAAAGAATATTTGTTTTGCGAAACTTCAATATTTGTCTTTCCTCATTACGTAATACGTATTTAAATTACAGTAGGTAATGCGATTAACGTGGCCGCCAGACTGCGTGTGGAGCTCCATTTACAGACCGCTTATGATTTCTGAACGGCGCGGCGTCGTTTTATAGTTTCATTTTGAACATGTTTTCTTCGGAAAGTAGAAAAAAAACTCAATGCCAAGTTTATAAACTTAGCAGGAAACGCAAGAGCGCAAGGACGCAACATGCAACTAAACTACGTTAGTTTATTACACACGCAAGTCGTAAGAAATCATCAACCCTAAAACTGAAGAAAATGTTCTTCGTCGGGCTTATGTTCACAACTATTTGTTTTACTATAACGTATAAAATTTTGTTTTATTAGCATCCAAGTGCTGTATTCTAAGCGTTTAGGTAAAATATTTTTTTTTTATCTTTTGGGTAAGTGGTTTTTTATTGTCAGGGTAAGAGTTGTTTTATTAGCGTCCGGGTAAGAACTGTTTTATAAGCATCGAGATAAGAGCTGCTTTATAATCTTCCGGGTGAAAGCTGTTATCTTAATGGGATTTTCTTCCACTTTGCGATGGTTTAAAACGCGAAAACGTAATGCGTGTTATACAAAATAAAGTCGTAGCCTTCTTTACTGTGGTTTCTGCTTTATTCAAAGTTATCGGAACACTTTCTTACCTTGATTGAGCAAGTGAATGCAAAGGCTATCGTCGCGTTATCATTAAACTCTAAATTGTAATGTAGGCGGAAACTCAAGCTGAAACGCAAGAACTTGAAAGTTTTCCGTTGCGTTTGCGCGTCCAACTGACATTTAAAAAAAAAAGTCGTTATTAAACTTTTTGCTTCTTGAGTTATATATAATTTCTTGGACTTCGCGCGCGTAGCCGGGCATTAATATTATTTTAAAATCACTATGTTTGTTGAGATTTTTAAATACTGTTTACTTGTTACGCGCCTGCATGGAGGCGGCAAAAAGCGCTACACTCACACGGTAAAAGGAGGTTGTGCATCCAGTACCACTGCCCCACGACGTTGTGAACGCCAGCGGCAGCATTATTTCCGCTGCCAGCGCTCCGGCTGGGGAATTCGCGCCGCGCGCGCCGCAGGTAGAAGGCGCGCGGTGCCGACGCGACGTCACGGGTCAGCCATTGTCGCCGGCGGGTCATTGCGCGCGCTGTTGCCAGGTCGACCTCTCCCGCGCCGTTCGTCCGCCGAAATGCTGGCGTGCGCGTCGCTCCGCCCGTAGCTCCGCTGGTAAACAAAGCGACAGGTGGTCGCTAGCTCGAAGGTCAGTGCATTCTGCCCCAGTCCGTGTCACGTGTGCCCGGCTGGCTTTTTTTTTGTGCTAAACATTCGTGAGTCAGGCAACTGGAATGTCTTTTTTATTTATTTATTTTTTTAAATTTTGTGCTGAAGATTTCTACTCCGTCCCTAACGGGATTTGCTAGACGCAAAATCATAGGGGCCTGATCCGAGATTTTTATTTATGTCTATGTTTACCCTGATAGTAGACAAAAATTGCAAATCTATTGCAGGTAGAATTTACAAGTTATGCGATATGTGCAAATCATGTTTACAATAAAGGCCATGGTAACGTTCAGTGTTTAGAATTTTTTTCTTTTAACTTCGGGGTTTGAAAAGTTCTAGATAAGTAATGAAAACGGAGCACAATAAGACCCTTATTAGAATCTTTTTTTTTTTTGTTACCACATTCTGCTTTTTTAGTTTTAAAGCTTTGAAATTAGGTAGTCCTTAATGTATCGTTCATTATCATGAATGATCATAGTATATTCTTACTGCTGGATTTTCTGCCTAGAAAATCATTCATTGCCCAGGCTATTTGAATTGAATTGAAGCTATTTTTTGATTGAATGTAGGTAAACTACAGGTTGTGTAGTGATTGTATACAAATTTCTCCAGAGGTATACCTTGAGGCACTTGTCATAGGTCTGTTAAATATTATATCAAGTTTACAATAGCTTTTCAATATAATTGAAAATGTGGTAGTAGGTCTCACAGATTTTTAATTGCTGTTATGTGCATAAATATTGATTTCACACTTTATGAACGAAGGTGGATTTACAACCACCACTTAGTAAATAAATAACTTTTTTAAGGACAATTTTTGAAAGCACGTAACCACATCATAATTATTTTCGTTTATGTATTGATAGTGCAGTCATAATGTTATACCATGAACATTTTGTCCTTATATGTTTCTGTTATTATTGTAGGTCTGGTAAATAATTTAATTGTGATTTGACTGTTTACCTTGTAAAGTCGTCCTATACAACTTTTGTAAAAAATTTAAACTTTGAAATAATGGTTCATGTTTATACCTAAGGAATTTGACACTGAGATTTTTGTTAAAAACTATAAGCAAAATTTTTGTTTGTTCGCAGCTGAAGTAATATTTTAAAATAATACATTAAAGTTAACAAGGATTACACGGCTAATCTGGGTGTTCCTATACATGTCTTCATACATATTCAACAAATACTGAAGGTTACTTGTCATCAGACTTTTTCATGAGTAAATAAATTTTTATATGTTTTAGAAGATTAAAATTTGTGTGTGTTTTTTTACCAATTGAAACTAATTTTTAATTTTGTGTACTTTTTCTTTAAAGTTATATTTATTGTACTATTATGAAGAGCCAGCAGATGCACGTTAGTAGCAAGCATATGTAAAAGTATATTTAACAGTGTAACTGTAGACAATACAGCTTACACAAATATAATAGTGAGTTTACAATGCCATAAATTTTACTTAAAACTACTAAATATCTTTTCACATGTGAATTAATTATATATGTAATTTTCATTGGGTAGTAAGATGAACCTGTAGTTGTCTCCATGTGTGTTGGATTGTAGAAGTATTTTTGTACCAGTTTTGCACAAATGGTACAACGTACCAGCAGAGCCGTGGAGAGAAATTAAGAGCCCAGGGGCAAATATATTTGTGGGGCCCCTTCCATTACTCTGTTTAAAATTTAACTATGTACTCAGTACTGAACAATTTTAAATATAACTATGCAACTGGGTTGCACAGCCTGTTGTACATCTTTTTTGGTCAGTGTCATGGATGTAAGAACTTCAATGTCAAACTGGCCAGTTTACACTCCTTTAAACCACTTCAGTGGGTAACTGCCATAGTACCCTTAATTAGTCATTTTGATACAGTGGTGATGACTTATCTGACAAGTCTATAACAGTTGTAGCCAACTCTGCACTTAATGTTTGAGTTTGAACAGTGTAGTGATATGTTCAAATCTTGAAAACAGTTCAGATATTCTAACAAATTATTTGCATATTTTCCGTTTTTATATCTCCAAATTTATTCTTAGATGACGCAGGGTCAATATTAAATAAATTCGTCAGACATTTGTTAGTCATGTCTTTTTTGTTGATACTTCCTCTCCACTTTTGAACACCTTATTTTTGTCTATTACATAATTTCCTGGAAAAAATTTAGTACATTATATCTTATTGACTAGCATGTTTTAATAACAAAATGAAATAAAAGTGTCATGTAGATATGAACTTAGTCTGTTATATATTTAAGTCCAAAAAAATTAGATTCATTGTATATTTAATATCACATATCAAATTATTTAAGCTAATTCAATCATTATCTTTATGTTTGCGCTATACACATAAATGTTATCTTGCATGAGATTTGAATCTTTGTAAATTTATATTCCAAGCATTACAGGATCAAAAAAATATATATATAAAACAATTAATCTTTACCAACTGTTTATGTAAAACACTAAAACTAAATTATGAAATAGACAGACCACAAAGCGTAAATAATTGGGCATTAACTGGCTGAAAATTATTTCTCCATTATCGTAAAGATGCATTGACATACCCTCACATCCCACCACCCATCACAACTGCAGCTTCTTTATTGCTTATCAGCCTTTGAAATTCTGCAGCAAGGCAATAACCAAGCTGTTTCTTCTCATTTAAGGTGAAACTAAATATCTTGTAGATATAATTTTCATGTCTCTCCTTGCAGTCTGTTATGGTAACTTATCTCCCGGTGTACTTGCTTGTAATAAAGATACTATGGCTTTATCTGAAAATGTGATCTGTGCATATCATATAACTTGAAGGTTTCCCGACATGTGATTTTAGTCCTACTACCATGGTAAACTTAAGCATTATAAAAGTATTAAAACTGAGCCGGGCCCCTGTTATTGCCTATTGCCTCTTTCCCGTACTCCCCTTCCCTTTCACATTTTCCACAGCCTGCCCCTCTCTCGACGGCATGTGTACCTGTTTAATACTTCTGCATCATAGTTATTTCACCTTCTAAATAACATCATTAAATTGATTTATTTGTCAAACAACTAACTTCTCCATTATACCTACATTTAAACATCTGATGTCAAGAGCATAAATCAATTACAAAACTGTACTCTCATTAGATGGATCCTCAGGTTCTATCTGCACTTAAATGATGTAAAAATGTTATGTATAAATGATACTGTAATTACTTTCAAGCCTACAAACGTGTATTATAAAAAAATAGCTTAATGTAGAATTTATTAATCTGAGTTACTCCTTTGTTTTTATGGGATGAAAAGGGTGAAAATATAAAATATTTGTTTCAAATGGCCTTTTAGAGGTCCTTATTCAAAAGTATATTTAGAAATTTTGTATCTGTAAGTGTAATTATTTTGTATGTAAATTGTGACAAAACTACATAATTTTAACAGCATTTGATAACACTGTGGTACTTTAATGTGAAAAACATGGTGTGGATTCATTCTGATAAAAAATTATTATTTCAAAATATATACTTGACTGGAATTAGTGAAGTCCAATGCTGAGTTGCTCTTGAGCTGGTCCAGCCCTTTATCATCATCTACTTCATTATACAGTATTAGTGAAAATTCAGGAACCATAGTGTTATTTCCTGATATGTATATCAAAAATATCAGTAATATTTTTTAAATTAAAGAAGAATGTTACAAGATAACAGATTTTTGCTTTATAGTGTGGCAAAATTTTTTGCTACTAGTTTATGAAAAATTTATAGTAAAATGTTTTTCTACTGTGCATGTGTGTTGTGACAATACATTAGATTTTTGACTCAGTCGTAGTACAACCTTGTACTTATGTACATCTCATTTTACTGTTCTTAATGTTTTCTGGTCCCAAAAAAAAAGTGTTGATGAGCAGTGTATGTGTAGACATGCCGTTAAGTGCAGGTAACGATGGGCCACGAGCTCAGAGCAGTATCACTGACGGTAGCAGCAAGAGGTTGTCCCTGCTCTAGTTGGGTGGGCGTCTGGTTTGCACGTGCTGTCACTAGCTGTGACTAGATCCACACTCAACAAGAGCAGGGACACCGCGCGGCGGTGCTGTGTCGGCAGCGAGAGCGACCTGAGCGTGCTGGTGGCAGGCGAGTGTGTGTCTGGTGCACGCGTGATAAGAGCCGTGACTAGATCCATACTCGTCTACCGCCGCCTGCGATCCATCCTTCTTGTGAGTCATGCTTAGGATTAACATTCAATAGTTTTGCTTTGTCGTCTTATGTTTGTAATATTATTTAATAAGAGAATTTATGTTTTTGTAGATACCTAGTTTTACATTTGTAATGTTTGGGTCTTGGATATTTTTGAATTAGCTGATTTATATAAGATAATGTTTTATGCAACTTAACGGTGCATACTAAAAAGTAAAGTGGGATTTTTTGTGTTACTTAATCATGTGGCCTTTACTCTGAATACAGCATTTAGGTACATTGATGAATTTATGGTATTCTGATTTATACATACAAACACTTAAATAATATAAATGATTAAAGATAAGTTTGATTCAAGAAATATATCCGTTTTACATTTAGTACATTTATCATTCTTAACAAACTTGTGTTGAATAAACTTATTCCTGTTTTTATAGTTATTTACTGTAGAATTGTTTATGAATCAAAACAATATTAACTGTTCTGATTTCATATTGAATTAATTCAAACATCTCCAAATTGTGTTTTATTTTATACAAACAGTTAATCCCTTTATTACATTTTTCAATAAATAATTTATATGCTAAAAACTTTTGCAGCTAACACAAATGATTGTTAAATTTTTTTTATTGGTTTCGTTAAAAAAAAGATAATTTGTTACAATCTGGATGAAATTCGCTTTGTTTACATAGGGAAAAGGACACCCATGTGATTAGGGTCAAAATGTCATAATTTTGAATGGGTATAGGCATAGACAATGTCCAATAAGTATGATTATTTCGGTTTGTATGCTTTTAATTTTGCAACTATCAGATATCTTGATATTGTTCCAAATAACTGAACAGTATTCTAATCTAGATATAATTAATGCTAAATAAAGTAAACATTTGAATTCGTAGCATGGGAAATTAAATATTTTATTAAGGCTAGGCTTTTACAGAACTAGGTAGATTTAAGTAATTTCCATGTTAATGATACTGTAATTTAGAATCTAAAATTTTATAATAGAAATCTTTGAAATGGAGTGTTATCCAATTTAAATTCATATAATTTTGTGATATTTTCTGATAAAAATATGATTTTATATTTATCTTTGGTGTAACAAGATTCAGTTTGTGTCAATTATTTTTTCCAAATATTTTAAAGAAGCCATTAAGTAGTGATGTTAGTTTATAATTTGAGACATTTAATTTTGTACCACTTTTATGAATCTGAATTACCGTAGCTATTTTCTATTTAAATGGAAAAACTTGAGATTTTTAGCGATTTTTCATAAAAGCAATCTTTCATTACTTTGACATAACACCAAATATTTTTAGCTTTATTTTTTATATTGTTAATTGTTCAGTTCCAGTGAAGCTGAATGAGAATTAGACTTGTTTTTGGTATTGTTGAAAATATGAATTGTACAGTATACAAATATATTTTTTTTAGATTTCAGGGCCTGGATTAGTTCTTTTAAACCAAGGTAGTTATTTAGAACCCTGGTTAGAAGTCATAGGGATGAAGGAATTAATTTTATTACAATACAAATATTTAATTGTTCAACAAGATCAATAAATTTAGAGGATTTATAAAAATTTGACCAAACATGAGTTTTATAGGTTTGCCCTCACCAAAATAATCACCATTTTCATAATTTTCATGTTCCTATGGACGAAAATAAAATATATATATATATATATATATATATAAATTGTTAGATAATGGAATTTTTTTTGCATTATATGAGTCCCAGCACTTGACATGAGATTAAGTAGATGCTGTGCCTTGCTTCTGATGTTTGTATACGAGATGTTAATAGTATGTTTAGTGGACCAATCAAATTGGGAACTTTGAAGTCGCCAAGTATCAATAAATCATCTAGACAGGTGGTGAGTTTTTCTTCTAATAACTCAAGATAAGAAATATATTTTCGAGTTGTTTGTGGGGCTAAATAGATGTTACCAGGAGTTAAAAAAATTGGTTGGCAATGTTTTAATGTTTTCCAAACAGCTTCTATTTTCAGGTATTCATAGTTGTGTGTTGGTTGAACTGAAGTAATTTTTTTTTACTAACCACTATCAAAACACCACCATCCCTTTCCTTCATTGTAAATATAGCATTCCTATCAGTTGTAGAGAGAAAACATTGGTCTGTGAAATAGTGAGGATTGATACTACAAACATTAAACCAAGTTTCCCATGAGACAGATAATAAAATAGTTGTAGGTGACAAGATTTTCAAAAAAATTCAATAGATTTTATTTTCAATCCTCTTGACATTTTGATATGCAATTTCCCTTTCCTTGGGATTAGGCATGCGTGGGAACTAAGTTACAATGCTTCTCCAGGCACCTGGATTAGAATAGATTCAGCGACACCGTTGGCCAAGCGTTGTCAAGATCATCAGTGGTACAAATGTTGCTGGCAATTTGTTCGGGATGGAGTTTCCCATAGAAGGGGCTAATTAAACACCCATTGGCCCAGAATATTATATTGTTGATTCTATTAAAGTCTTCTTCCAGAACTGATTTGTAAATTTAATTTTTAAATTTGGCTTTAAGTTTAGCAAATTTTATTTGAAATAAATTGAGTTTTTTAGTGATATAGTCTACAATATCCTATTCTTGGACCAAGGGTTCAAATTGAGTAACAACCTGAAGGCAGGTTTGACGACCGTTCAAAAGAGTTGAAATATTTTGAATGCCCACTTGCATAGGCGCTTTCTTTCGTTTTTGCGGAAATGATTTCATGTTGGAGTTCCCGTTGGTTTTGGACTTGCATGCTTGTTGCACCAAAGGGAAGCCTTTTTTCTAGTCACTGATGATGGTGGGATTCCCACAACATCGGAAGTGGGTCTCTGGCCGAACCACATTTACCAAACCCACCCGGAGTTTCCACGTGTTCCTTTTTATTGTGGTATAATATAATTCTTGAGCACATGATGGTATGATTTTTTGAATTCATTATTAGAATGCAAACATTGCTGATTTAAAAAAGTTCCAGCTTAATCTCTGCCATTTCAGATCATGAATTGATTAGTAAATTCCTCATTCACTAATCTGGCACAACTGCTTACTCAGCAAAACTGCTAACCCCGCACAGCTGTGGTCCCGAACGCACCTAATTAAAGAGCTTTTGCTGTATTTTGCTAGGGAAGGCCCCATTGGTATGTTACACCACCATTAGTACTGTATTTTATATGAGAATACCCAGCACCGTAACATGGTTGGTGAGACTACCTTAAGAACTCTGGAAGAACATGTGGAAGTGTTTCTGGACGTGAACTGAGAATAAGGCGATGTTACAGGGTAAGTTCGCGGGAAGCACCGTTCGCACCCCGGACAATGTGAAGGTGACTAACACGTCTCGCAGCCCCCGGGCCACTTTCTCTCCAGCCAGTTTCTCCCCATCAGCGTGAGTACATAATCAATATCTTTTTTTTTTTTTTTTTTTCCTATAAATTAGTTTCTAGTGAGGGAACAAGCATGAGAATGACTTGTTTCAGTTATTTCTGCTACCCCCAAAACATTCCTCTCTCTCTCTCTCTCTCTCTCTCTCTCTCTCTCTCTTTCCATCTCCTCCATTTTTAATTCATTAGAGTTTTTAACTATTTACGTACAAAGTATAATATTTATCTATGTTCCTCCTGTTCTACATAGGTTAGTAGTTTACCAAAAAAAATGTAATGTTATAAATTAATGCACTTGTGCTCTGTTGTGCCTGTCAATACCTTAACTACATTACTGTTGCGTTCACGTGTCATGAGCAGAATTGTCGTAAATTCATCAAGTCACCACTATTTAAATTTGATAGCCAAATTGATACATGTTTATGCACATATGGTTGAGTTTATTTTGTAATGAAAACTCTTATTAGTGAACAGCCTTACCATTTATTTTTAATCATTCCAAAGTTAAAACAAAATCATTGCAACTTTTTTTGTTTATTTTACTTGGACTAGATTTTTTTTGTGGAAATAGGCTTATATCCAGGGTTTACAAACATGTATTTCCATGTATGAGCATAGTATTTTATTTGAGTTGGGCAATTCAGCAAATGTTTGATTCTAGTCAAGGCGCGTTCGATGTTAATAGCTTCGAGTCCATTTAGTAGTATCCTGAAAAATTGAGTTGATCTGAAATAATTGTAGTTTTGTAACTTATACAAAAAAATTATTTGAAAATTAAAAATTGTGGTTTTTGGTTTTTCTAATTACTGTGATTATTATGTAAGTGCAAAATTTCAATATTTGAAATTTATTACCGGCAACTGAAATGGACATTTGATTACTTTAACATTATAAATCATTTACAATTGTTTGAATGGTTGTTTAGGTTAGGTTGGATACAGTGATATACTGTAAAAAAAAATTATAAGTAAGTTGATTAGGTTAGATATGTGTGATAATTATTATGTTAGTTTTGTGGGATATACATAATAGTAGTGAATAAAAAAACAACTATTTACCCCACTTCCAAAATGACACTATGGCATTTTCAAACATTATCTCACACATTTTTTTAAAAAAGAGCATGAAACTAATTTTGAATACATGTAGCATCTTTTATAAACCAAACAAAGCTGTCCTTTATTATGACCAGATAGTTGCAGATTAAAGGTGCAAGATGTATCCCATTCCTTTTGATATTTTTGTGCCAGTGATTTGAAATGATAATAGTGCGCTGTACATTTCCTGGGTAGTGAAATTATTTAAAATATTTATACTTGAAGAAAACTGCAATGTGGAGAAATGTACATACAAGGTTTCACTGTAAGTTCTTGCTAAATAGTGGTAGTTTGTTTTCATACTCATTGCACATAAAATATGTTTCAAGTTTAAAAAAATTCTAGTACAAAGAATTAGACTGTGGAGTCGAGCTTAAACTTTTAGGTTCGGCCCATCTCTGTATTTTATGTGATTGTTTTTGAGTGTACAAGTCTCGGTAATGTGTGTGTGTGTTCTGTGTGTTCCTGCAGTGGGAATGTGTCTGCCAAGTACCTGCAACGCACGAATGCCGGGGATGTGGTGTTCTCGCACGGGGACACCAAGGGCAGAAGCTGGCGGCCGGCCGACGACTGCCGGCTGCGCCCGGCCATCCAGCCGCTCGCCGGCGCCCCTCCTGTCCCCGCCGACGCCCGGTACATGTTCCAGCAGATGAGGGACGGGGCCGCAGTGCTGGACTACTCCGTGGACTGGCTGGGGTCACAACTCGTCACCAAGCACGACCTGGGCCACCCCACCCGCCTCGACTCCGCGTCACCGGTGAGGACTTTGTAATCCTTTTAGTATCTGTATTGGCTGATATTCCCAATTTTCTATATTCCTGACATCTTTCCAACCAGTATTTATGAACCGATACCCATCAAAAATGTACAATATTTCATCCGTTCAGGGATCTTCCGTATTTTCTATTTACCTGTTTATAGTTCCCGTAGGCATTTTTTACTTCAAATTTTTCTGTAATTGAAGGCTATATTTGAATGTTGTGCTCATTAATTAGTCAAAGGCATAATGTGTGTTGTGCTATGCATAAATTTTATGCTGTAAAATACTTTTCCCATTTACAGGGTGTCTACTGACCCTGGAAAACCTGGAAAACCTGGAAAAATCAGGGAATATTGTAATCAGGGAAAAATCAGGGAATTTTAGTTTGGTAGGTTGTAGTTGGCAATACGTTTTTTGTTTATTGATCTGCTTGCATTGACGTAGCATCAAGTGTATCGCGTCCCATTTTTTTATTTTTGAATGGAAAATAACGAACAGTTCCCACGTCCATTTTCTTTTATTTACCATCGGATTTGGAAGTGGCGTTAAATCACGTGATACAAACTGGTTCAAGCTGGTCTGTTATCCTGCTGATGTACGTACTGCAGCATGTGCTTCCCATGTTCTGATTATACCGACAGGTGCATTTAATTTTAAGTATCTATGGATGCCCTCAACGTAAACTGGGCATTTTTGTTAGCTTTGAAAATACATATCACAGACACTTTTGGTGAAAATTCGCCATTGTTGCTAGAAATTGGTAGCTGTGGGCTTCATACGGTCCATGGTGCTTTCAAAACTGGAATTTCTGCTATTTAATTGGACGTTGTTAGTATTTTCAGGCACAGTTACTATTTGTTTATGCATGTACCTGCAAGGAGGGCAGATTACATTAGAATAACTGGATTACAGCTTTTTTCCAATAAATTTTGTGCAATGAGATGGAATACTGCAGTTGCTGAGTGTGCCATGAAAACGTTACCCCACCTAAAGAAATTTGTTAATGAAGTTTCTATTTCATCTGTGTCTTTCAGTGTATTGAAAAGTGCTCTTGAAGATAATCTTCTAGAAGTAAAATTGACATTCTTCTACTCTTTGGCATCAGAGCTGGAATTGTTTCTCACAATGTTCCAAAGTGAAGCACTCATGGCACCTTTTCTCTATGATTCACTGGTAGACATTTTATTAGCTTTGGCAGGAAAGTTTTTGAAACCAGAGGTACTGAAGAGCTTTAGGGAGAAATGCAATGTATCTCGATTGGATGTAGATAACCAGGAAAATCTATTGACTGCTAACAATATCAAGTTGGGTTATGCAGTACGCCATGCCATCAAGAAAGAGAAAGTACCAGTAAAGTCTGTGCTGTTACTGAATAATGATGTTAGGACTTGTCTAAAGGTTATGGTAAAAAAACTTCAAGACAAAAGTCCCCTGAAGTACAAACTTACCAAGGGAATTTCCTGCTTATGTCCGTCTGTGGCTTTAAATTCAGGTGTGAGGAAACAGTGTGTGAATTACAGTTTAGAATGTTGTCTTCAAAACAAGTGGTTATAAGGACAAGAAGCTGATAACGTTGAGTGATCATATCAGTTGGTATGTTCCTCGCAAGATTATGAAGCACTGTTCTCGTCTTTTTCTCGAGAAGACTGGCGCCTTGATCACTTGTGGATGCTCATTCTTAAGGCACATTGCTAGTTGTAGGCCAGACAAGAAGAAGGCAGAAAAAGAAGAGTTGAAGAGGAGATCAAGGCATTGCAGTTGAAGAAGGCTCGAGTGTTGGATTTGGCTTGTTCTGAAGCAAGTGCAATAGACGCAAAAGTTGAGTCACTGCGAAATTGATGGGAGCTTCCTTTTACTTATGTTTTTGCAAAAGTGTGTGAAATATTTGTAGCAGCATGTTTTATTTGCCATCAATTGAATCACTTTGGCCACGTCTGGAAGAAGGAATTTTTTTTGTACTAATTTAAGTGAGTTGAAATACTTTGAAACCCGTCAATGTACTGTTATGCAGTTTTTTCAGTTTCGTGGAATGTCGTAATTGTGTTACAGAAAACCTGGAAAAGTTCAGTTTTAGACCTGGAAAACCTGGAAAAATCAGGGAATTTCATTTACTAGATCTGGTAGACACCCTGCATTTAGCAAAAATCCTTATAATAATTTATTCTATTAAGGTACTGAATTAATGGACACTTGTACTGTGATTATTTAAAAAAAAATTTTAATCTGTTTTCTTTTGTTAATGAATTTGTTAAGTAAAGGTATCAGTAATTTAATTGGTATCAGATTTTATTAATATCACCTATCACTACTTCACACTCCAGTTTATGAACTTTAACTATTAAAGAAGTGTGTTCAAAGGTCCAGTATTTATATTTGTTTTTCTCAAGCATATCTACATTACTGTACAATGTAATAAAAATGGTGTTACCTATATGTTTTGGAAATTAGTGTTTTATTTATCTATTTTACAATGGAAGCGTACTATCAAAAGCCTGAAATATATCTAGCAGTTTTAACACTCAACAAGTATTCAGAGTTATTTAACTATTGTCTCACAAAATAGTAGCAGAACAAAATAGCCTGGACAATTTGACAATTGAAAACACAGAATAGTTTTGGCATTAAACCGAAAAATAATTATTTGTATTGTTTTTGTGATGTGTATCAATAAATGGGGGTGGGGGGGGGGGGTAAGAAAACTCAACACTATGACCATGGACTACAACACAAAACATGAATAAACACGGGAGATGCAATGGTTTATAATTCAGTAGTCATCATTCTACCATCACCATAGTAGTTCACTTGATGTATTTACCAATGATGAAATGGACATTGTGACTCAGATTAAAACTAAAGTAAATAATAGATTCTGATCCAGGGGAAATTTGCAGAAAATGTATTTGTGATATTTGATATTTCTGTACTAAAACCATAATATCTGGCTGCCATTAGCAACCAAAACAGGATAATAACTAGGGGTTTAACATGTAAATGTGAGTTCTTTTTGTAAATATTTATCAAATAAAGCTGTTTTGTGTTTGTAGATTTATTTATTTATAATAATTTTAATGGAATTGGATTTCACAGTATTTTGCAGTACGCCTTTCACTGTATTTTCAGTTTGCAAAAATTTCCCGTATCAAAATGTAGTAGCTTCTGGCTAATATTACAAATAATAATTGAAGTACAAAGTTTGTTAGGTTACATTAGCTGCATGAAAACACATTTTTAGATAATTAAAAAATTTTAATAATTTGACATACAGTGGAACCCGGCAATTACGTTCCCGCGAATAGCGTTTTCCTGTCAATTAAACCATTTTTTGCTGGTCCTGCCATTTGTACTATGTTTACAATACATTACATTCCCGCTAATCACACGGTAAAATCAAATGCCTTTCCGTGATATACACCTTTGTTGTCATCGAATAAAGCGCTTGTTGTTATGTGTTGCCAACCGCAGCTGTAGTAAGAATACATATTCCATTTTGATTCTATCGATTCCTCGAACAGAGTATCGTTCCATTACGTACATGCATGTTGTGCACTACGTCGCAAATGGAAATTATGGTGCTTTTATTGTTACAAAATATTTTTCGTTCTTCAGATCGTTCCATGTAGTGAAAGGAACACGTCCGCGTAGCACATACATGTACAGTTTCTCACTCCTTGGCAAATGTAGGCAACACTACTGCGAACCGCTGTGTTCGTGTGTTGGTTTGGTACCAGTGATTCTGGGCTTTATTTTTGTTTACCTTGACATAAATTTTCGTGCTTTATTGACACGTTCTACATATAATTTATTCACGTTTGTGATTAAATTTTCACAATATTCGTGCAATGGCGAGTGGTCGTGAAAGAAACACTTTAACAGTTGAGCAAAAATGTAATATTTTGAGGCAGTTTGACAAGCAAGGTAGATCACGTGTGGCCTTAGCCAAGGCATTGGATATTCCAGTGTCTACATTAAACACAATTGTTCGTAATCGAACATCCATCGATAATGCCGCAGAACAAAGTGGACCAATTGCAAAAAAAAAAAAATCAAAACTGTGAAGGTGTCCAAATACCAAGAACTGGACGGCTTAGTTAAGGAGTGGTTTGATGCTACACGGGCAGCAAACATTCCAGTGGACGACAGGTTGAATCGCGAGAAAGCAATGCAGATTGCGGATCGCTTAGGCATTGAGTTTACCCCCTCAAATGGTTGGATTGATCGGTTCAAAAAGAGATATAATGTTGTGTACCATACTGTTTGCGGTGAAATCAAAAGTGTTCATCTGGAAACAGTTGAACACTGGAAAAACACTTTGCCAGATGTGTTGAAGGGTTATCACCCTAAGGACATATTTAATGCCGATGAGACCGGTCAAGTTGTTAAATGTTGGGCATATAACATATTTTACTTAAGTTTTGAGATTGCCATTAACTACTCAAGTTAATTGCAAACAAAAGTAATACCTATAGTTATTGTTGTAAAACTTTATTAAAGCAAGTGGTTACTCGAAGAATTATACATATCTTCATGAAGTTTTTAGTAAAATTTTACTTTCCCCTCAATTACACTTTCCCCCTAATAACATAATTTTCAGTTTTCCCCTTGAAAAGTGTAATTCAGAGGTTCCACTGTATTAATATTCTAGCCGACTTAACTAGCATTTCACGTCTAGTTATTATTTCTATAATTTCTTGGAAGCAACTACTGTACATATTTACCATTTTCTTTCTCTTCATATTTGTTACATGATGTAATAAAATTGATTTTTGTAAGATTCCAATACTTATTATTTCTTTTCAAATTCAATATTCATATTTGAAAATAATTTGGTATTAGTATTCTATTCTAAATATTTAAAAAAAAAAAATTTACATGACATCTGAAAAATTAAAGCTATGTACGTAGTTGTCTGCCTGAGGCAGGGTCTATGAGGCTGACATTCGTAGGTGCCAGCTGCCCGACCCGAGGGACAGACAGGCGTTCTGGCCAGCCTGAAGAATGAGTGAGGTGGGTTGAGATGGGGTGAGGAGCAGCAATGAATGAATTGGTGATGGGAGCACCCTGAGGAAAACCCCACTATGTTACAGTTTTAAAATTTAAAAAAGAAACGTATCGTTTTTATTACAATGTTTCCATAGGGGAGGGACCCAAAAAATACTTATCTGGTGAGATTCCCATTATTATGTGGGATTACAAAAGGTGGTGTACTAACTGAGTAAGAAACGTAAAGCTAGCAGCTGTAAAAAATTTTGATGTATGAAGAATGTTGCTGCACGGGGAGAGTGACGGAGACGGGGGCTGTGCCCAGGAGCAAGTGTGGGTGGTGGGGCGAGTGTGCTGTGATGGCACCGGCCGACTCAACCCCTGCTCCGTGATGCTGGAGGGCTTGCGCTCCCTCAGCTCCGGCGTGGCCACGCCCTGCAACCTGCGCCTGCTGACCCGCTACTCGCTGTTCCCGGGCCAGGTGGTCGCCCTGCAGGCCACTAACCACAGTGGGGAGCAGCTCCTAGCCCACGCCCTCCACACCGACGTGACGCTCCCCCTCCCCACCATCCCGCCCCGTCTCGGCCCCGCAGAGGAGCTGGAGCTGGTGGTCGCAGCCGGCCCCTTCACGCAGATGGACACCCTCGGCTATCAGCCCCTGGAGGATTTGGTCGCCTACGTCCGCCTGCACCGCCCCCATGTGTTGCTGCTGATCGGACCCTTCATCGACTGCAACCACGGCCTTGTGGCAGACGGCTCTCTTGCACAGACCTTCCAATCCTTCTTCGACAAGTTGCTGGACGGCATCCTGGAGCCCCTGGCAGAGTGAGCTGATCATTTCACCTTCACAGTTACAGTACAACCCTGTTATAACATTCTCCAAGGGACCAACATAAAAAAATGTTATAAGCAGGAAATCATCTTCACTTTGTAAAAATTACGCGTGGATTGATTAAATTAAAAAGTTTAGGTAAAACAACACAAAATACAGGAGTATTACACTAAGTACAGCAATAGAGTGGAAAATTGGTTAATTTTATTTATAGGTAATACCTAATACCTAGAGACATGCAGTTTTGGGGTTTATTTTATAGCAAAATTCGTTGTTATTTACCCTTAAAAGTGGTGTTATCATACATCAAAAGCGGTGTTATTTTTTAAATAGTTTTAGCACTATAAATTAAAAAAATTAAGCTAAGCATACCTTGAAATTTTGGACACATTCTTGCATTGTACAGTTGCACTAGCAGCAGTAATTTACAATCGAATTTACACATCACTTTTTACATACAGTAATTGAAAATATTTTAGTACCTAAACCAGCAAGAATAAATATGAAGTCTCTAAAATAGTGACATAAACACATGGAACAAAATCCTCAAACTTTAGCTCTCGAAAGCAAAAGTAGCCATGATACACAAATTAGCCTCACTTAAATTTGTCCTGCGGTCTGTTAAGACTGTGTTATATGAGGACAAAAATCGTTCACAGTCAACGTTTGCAGAAGGCATCCAGATGGCTTCAAGGCAGCTGGAAGCAAACAATGGCTGTGACAGCTTTACTACATTCAATGACTTCACTACGTCCACTGAATTGTCTGTTTCCATTTGTTTTGTAACAATGTCCTGAAGCTGACCAAAACCAGCTGTTAATTCTTCAGTGCTTATGGAGTAGAGACTATGGACAGTTTTCAGTTTCTGCACCATTTCTGGGTTTAATTTAGCAAGCAACAAACTTTCCTGACTAAAAATTTGAATTGCTTCAAATCTCTTTCTACTTGGGTCAGTTGTCATGAGAGAGTTCAGTTTGGAAAGGGCTTGTGTTGCTGTTCTTGTGATGGACACTTTAGCTTCAGCAGCTTTAGCGGGGGGCATGTTAGACAAAGCTCTACTGGTTGCCTCAAAATAAATGCCACGAGTGATGTTTTCAAATTTTTTTTTTATACCTTGCAAGTCCCCATATAGTGAATGGGCAGTTGGATACAAAGAACCTTCAAGTTTCTGTATTAGCTCTACAAGGCTCTTGGCATGCTCTTTCACAAAGACAGCTTGACAAAGAATGAGAGAAATGTCATTTTCTGTGAGTGAACACAGAAACTCAACCCCTGAATTTTGTGTTGCCTTTAGTTCATCTGTTTTGCAGAAATCAACAATGTCATGTATGTAGTCTGCTACATAAAAAACGCTGTTGAACCAGGAATTCCATCTAGTAACAACAGGAAGTGGGAACAATGGACGTTTCTCTCCATGCTTTTCTTCAAGAAAGCTAGCATACAGGTGCCTTCTTTTCCTGGTGTTGTTGAACACATTTTTTATTTTGCTCATAGCATTGTTCAACTCAGGCAACTCTTTCACCCAGACATTGCCAACTAGATTTAACTTATGTGCCCAGCACTGGACATGCGTTAACTGGTCTCCAAGGATTACTTCGAGAGTACTAACAGCCTTGGTCATATAACGAGCAGCATCGGTTACTACTGAGAGCACATCACCATACTGTACATTGTACATTTTGAGTGAATCTAAAATTGCCCTCACACAGTTTGTGGCATTAGCAGCTTCAAGAAAGTGAACTCCTGCAACAAATATTTCTGGTTTATCCTGTTGAAGATTCAGAATTCTAAATAAAACAACAAATACACACCTACCCATTTTATCTGTTGTTTCGTCGCACAGTATGTCAATTTTTTTGTCCTTTAATGCAGTTTTGGCATCTTCAATTCTGCATTTGGCTATGTCCCCTACATATTTCTCACGGACTGTTCTCGCAAGTGGCATGTCTCCAGCACCTTCGATGTATTTGTTCAGCCATGCCCTGATATTAGGATCATCAAGCTTTTCAAGGGGTATATTTGCCTTTATAAAGGTCTCTGCTGTTTCCTTTATAAATTCCAACTTTTTGTCTTTTTGGACATTATTTTTTGCTGTCTGAAACGCTGAAGATATTGACGACTGGCGTTCAGACGCACTAGATGAGCCTTGCAATGAAGAGAGACGCTTCTTGTGTTTTTCACTGCCTACATGTTTTTCACATGAGTCTTTCCTATCCCAAGAGACGGTGACATTACAGTGACGACAAAAAAGTGTGGTTGAATCACTAGCATAAAGTCCGTGTTAAGAAAATTCAGAGGCTCGCTGTTTTGCAGTTACCGGCACTTTAGGCATTTTAATAGGCCTAATGTTTTAGCCGACCTTTAAATTGTACACCTTTAATTTATTTCACAGACGTTGAAAACTATCTGTAACAAAATTCGACCCGTTAAACTTTAACTTGCGCACAACAGAATGTTACGAATCGTCACCGTGTTTGCATTTTAAATTTGGTATTTGGTTAATAAAAATGGACGCAATGGACAAACAACGCTAAAGACTATATAAGAGAACAACGCTTCGAGAAACAACCTGCTGTAAACACCGTGATAATCGACTGTCCAGGCGAGCCGAATATCAAAATACAGCAAAACCCCTTATTTGCACTTTTCATGGGGACAAAGTAAAAAAGTGTAAAAAGCGGGAAAGTGTAAATAAAGGTAAAAGTAAGAAATACGTTAAAGTTAATTAAAATACAGTCGCATCCTGCCGCGTTCAGAACGGGCTACATTACACAGTAAAAATAAATAAAAAAGGGGCGCAAATTGATGAAAATTTACCGTCAATTGCGCGCCTTGCGCGGAGAAAGGTCATTGTACTCGATCATCTGTTGTTACAGTGCGGCCCAGTGCGGCGTCTGTTCTCTGAGCTGCGCATGCGCAGTATAACTCATTCAATGCTCCGCCCAGACTCGTGACCTTCCATCAGCAGCCAGCCAATAGAAGCGAGCCTAGCGGAAAAAAATATAAGCTCCACCTCCCGTGTACCAGTTTTGTCCAGTTCTAATACCAGTTTATTGGTATACGCACCCGCTTACTCGCTGCCGTGACATGTTCAAGTTTACGTTCATCTTGATGTCTTGATACCAATAATTAATAATTTACGATCCCCACAAATAAATGGTTAGTTTAAAAAATATGCGTCAACAGTATAATACTTCCGAAATTATATAATACGTATAAAACAGTTACCAAGATTCCACTCATTTTATCTTGTGAAGTTCATGTCTCGTACCAGTATTTCGGCTAAGTTGTGACATAAATACAGTATCAGCACTTACAATGTTACGATCAGCCACGTAATATTTCCGACATTTCCGACATTTCCGTTACGTTTCTATATTCGTGAGTTTACGTTTTTCCCTAGTACATTTTAGATTGTCTCCTGCTGTAATTACTCGGACTTTTACACGCCTAGGCTTAAATTGTTACATGTTTAGAAATAAAAGCAACTTTTCATGTTATAAAATACACTGTGTGGGTAGTTATCTTTGGTTTTTTGTTGTTTCACGTTTGTTACTGTATTTACAAATTGAATTGCCGTGTTCGAATGAGGAAAATGTTCTGACTGTTCGCCGAAAATTCAAGGATTTCGCGTTATTATCCAAAATGTGAGAAATTCGCGTTATTCTTAAAAATGTACTCAAATTCGCGTAAAAATTCGTTTTATCGCAATCGCGAAATATGCATGTCTCTACTAATACCTAATAATATGCTAAAGAAAAAAAAATGTTTTGTACGATACAGTTCAGAGTCGAAACAGAAATATTCAACTCTTTTGCAATCACAACACGCGTTTTGTTGGGGTTCCTGTCCACTTGGTTAATAAACTGAATTTTTTCAGCTACAGAATATATTTTCGCTTATATTTATCGGCCATCATAACCATACAAAAACCTGAATAACATTTCAATACGGCGTATTTTAATTAAATACGACCGTGACTACAATAAGTAAAAAAAAAAAAACTACGGTAAAGGTTAACCACAAACAAAAGCCGTGAATATATCCATAGAACAGTTAACCATTTCAAGGTGTTAAACCTTTGAAACAAAAACCAGCACCATAGACTACAGTAGCACTGTTTCCGACCATGTATCAGTGCACAAAATGCGCATCATAAGTATAAAGGAACAAGTAGGCTAACAAGCGTGAACAGGACGCCATATTGATAGTCGATCCGGTGCAAGTTGTGGAGTGCGTGTGTACCACGTCTATGGTGAACTACTCAAATGTAAACATCTGATGTTTGTATATGCGTGCTGTATTTTCTAGCTATGGTTTCGCTCTAAATTATGACTTTGAAGGAAGGGATACTGCAAATTGTGGCAGTTTTCAAAGAAAATTTGAACGTTAAAGGCGGGAATGTAGAAATTTTAATATTGTTACAGGCGGGAAATTAAAGCATTGTGATAAATGGAGAAATGACGGGACCATGAAATTATGGTGTTATAGGCGGGAAAATGTTAAAAACGGGAATGTTATAACCGGGTTGTACTGTATAATGTATGGTCTACGGCTGAGTTGCCTATCTATAATTGAGAGGGCCAAGTTTTAAAATTCAATAGGGCCAGTTAGAGACCTGCGAGTACTCGAATTTCGAGTCGAGTTTTTAATTAGTGCTTGGACTCGGCACGGCCGTTCACGACTCACGAGTCGAGTTCGAGTCCTTTTCAGACTTTTTTGGTTAGGCCTAAGTATAAAAATATTTAAAATTACATGTTAACTAACCTTGTTTGCGCATGTAATTAAAAGAAACCCATTAGTTGAAGTTTGTGCACAACGGAGAATAACGTGTAACGATTTGTTTGTTCTGTTTCAAGTATGATTTTGTTACATGCAATCATGTCATAATACTGTACTACACTTTAAACTCACCCAATGATTCAATCTACAACTGGAACGTCCACTTTTTTAAATATTTGAAAACTGTTGAACCACTTTATGCATAAATTTGCCGATACAAAATCTTCCCGGTATTCAGCGCTAGTTGGCACTCGGCACCATTCGTGTTTACTGTTTGGTTACGTTGATGACAGCATAGAGTGCGTGCACGTAGTTGAATTTCAATATCGATAGCTCGCCGATTGGTACATCGGTAAATACGGTATGTTGGTCACGCTGGTTTGTGACCATAGCACGTATAGTTTACAAAGTTTGGAACCCAGTTCAACAGCATAAAATACGTTAGTTTTTTAATTTTATGGGTTCTTAATTTCTTACTTAATGAGCAGTTTGCAAGCAGTGGAACCACTGCCAGGTGGGTCTTTAAAGACTGTCATGTGGAGTTTTTATGACAAAGTGGACAGTTTAAATGCCACATGCAAACATTGTGGAAAGGATTTGAAGACACCATCATCAACCAGTACTTTAATTCGTCATCTCAGTTTGCACGAAACCGAATTAGCTTTGTACAAAAAGTTGAGTCACGAAAAAGAAAAACAACGAAGTGAACAAAATTGAGGTGTTAAGAGGAAAACAGGAAGTGGACTGAAGCAGTTGACTTTAGGTGATTTCTTTTCTAAGCCATTAGTTTTCCCGAAGGATCACCCTCGTGCACAAGAAATTACGAAATGTGTAGGGAAAATGATTGCTATGGACTTCCAACCCTACTCAATTGTCCAAGATTGAGGGTTTACGAAACTGTGCTCAATACTGGAACCTAAGTATCAGCTACCACATGCCTCGACATTTTCTAGGTCGATGATACCTGCCTTGTATAACGAGGAGATAAGCAGTTTGCAAACTGAACTTTCTAATGACAAACAGTGTGGCTTACATTCAGTTTCTTTCACCACTGACATGTGGTCATCTCGAGCTGGTGATGGGTATATTTCCCTCACTTGTCACTATATATCAGAGTCATTTGAAATGAAGAAACATATTTTGAATATATCACACTTCCCAGGCAGCCACACAGGAAGTGCAATCAAGGAGAAACTTACACTACTTCTGGAGACATGGGGACTCGACAACTTGTGTGTTCCTCTGTATGTAGTGTCCAACAATGCTCGAAACATTATTAATGCTCTATCAAATTGACAGTTTAACCACATCTTTTGTTTCGCACATACCCTCCAACTGGCCATTCAAGATGCTAAGAAAGGACTAGGTGTGGTGGAACTCTTAGCATCAACTCGTGGTATTGTGTCATATTACAACCACAGCAATGCTGCAAGAGAGCGATTGCACAGCAAGCAAAGGCAAATGGGGTTCCCAGGACATACTTTTCTTAAAATGGTTGATACAAGGTGGAATAGTGAGTTTATAATGCTGTCAAGACTGTTAGAACAGAAAGAACCTGTAATGGCAGATTTGATACAACATGGAAGATATGGTTTGTCTGCTAAACAGTGGAAAATGGTTGCTGGTATCCTAACAGTACTACAGCCTATAAACCATGCTACCAATGAAATGTGTGTCAACAAACAACCTACAATGTCTCTGAGAATTCCAGTCCTGCATGGAATATTGAATGTAATCAACAAGCATATTGCAGCAGGAGAAAGTGGAGAAGGCCTTATGTTTGCAAAACATCTGAAAAACAGTATCATGTCAAGATTTCCAGACTACAAATGCTGTAAGCTGTCTAGAAATGTTGGTCTGCTAGACCCTAGGTTTAAGTCGGTGTTGCTCCAGAGCCATGAAGTTACTCTTGGACTGCATGAGATTTCAAAGAAATTCAAGAATTGAATAATACTAGTTCTGCTCATACAACGCAGTCCGTCAGTGAACAGCAGCCTAGTTCTTCATCTACCATCGACAAAGACAATCACAATCTTTGGTCTGCATTTGACACGATGAAGCACATACATTCATTTGCTTCAGCAGGTACTAAATGTGCATTAAAAGTCCTATACATTTCGTCACACTATCTTAGTTTAAATATTGTTCACGTAAAATTCAATGAATTGCCAACAAAAAAATCTGACTCAAGATAATTATCTTATTTTAAATTACCTTTTGTCAAAATTTAACCCATATTTCATACCACTTTAAAAAGTGGAAATGTTTTATGTATAGCAGCATAAATCCAAAAGAACTAAAATAAGAGAAATTTTATTTGATATTTTGTTTCTTTTACAGGGACACATTATGATGAAGCACATCAGCTCAAAAACTTTATTTCTGAACCAGTAATTGACCGAACTGACAATGTCTGTCAATGGTGACATAGCATCCAGCAACGATTTCATATATTGAAAGGTGTAGCAAAGAATTATCTGGCTATACCTGCCTCACAAGTGGCCAGTGAAAGACTGTTTTCATGTTCTGGAAACACTGTATCCACACGCCGAGAAAATCTTGCTCCAGAGCACATTGAACAGCTGGTGTTTCTCCATGAAAGACTTTTACAAAAATGTTGATTATGATCATTCCTAAAGTAAAATGTTGCTGTCTTCTTTTTTTTTTTTTTTTTAATATTGAGTTATGTTCAGGCTTAGGCATGTATATTAAAATATATACAGTATAACTATTCTAAAAAAAAAGTTGATGATATTTATTGTATGCCTACAAAAGTTTCCTGGAACAGTGGAAATCCTGCAGCTAGGTGACTGGTAAGAATGTTGACAAATACTTTTCCACTTATGCTTTAGTTTTGAATAAAATTTTGTTCGGTGTCGGTGATTCAAACATGCCTTTATACCTTTTTTTTTTATTGGTTAACAAGTAAATTTTAATAATACAGTAGAATCCCGCTGATGCGACCCCTCATGGTTTCCGGAAAAACGGACTTATAAACGGAATGGTCGCAATAGGGAATTCGGGCCAATTTTTACGTCCCCCCCCCCCCCCCCCCCACACACACACACACACACACACACACACACACACATACATAAAATACTCACGCTAAATTAATTCGCGTCACGCGAGTTTGGCTATGCTAGCCGGCTGGTTGTTATTTTCATTCAAAATGTGGCGAAGGAACTTGTGTGGATCAGGTAGAAAACATTCGGCTATAAATGGAAGATATAAGAACAATGCTATCCTGAAATGCTGTGACATGTTTTTGGAGTAGATAATCACAGCGACAAACCGACAGGATGCGCTCCCGCCCTTGCCGTCAGCGATGTTTATTTCGACAGCTCAAGCAATTAATTATCTTTTCCACGTCCCTTCACAGCGTAAAAAAAAAAGAAAAGAAAAAAAAACACGGCCCTCCTAAATTTTTCTATTCAATAAAATTTGAGGTATTAGTGATTTTTCAGCAGAAACTGCTGTGTGATTAATAAACAAATTGTATCATGATAACTTAAACTTATAAAGTATTTATTAACGGCGAAGGACAGTCGTATAAGCCCATAAAAATATTTTACTGAGAATGGACTATACAACCTGGCTTTTGCCGCACGCGGTGTGGGAGGGGAGGAGGATGCTGATAGTTTCTCACGCAGAAGGTTGAAATAAGGGAGGGAATGTGTTGAAATGTTATTTGGTAAAGGGGGTGTGTGTGTGTGTGTTTTTACATGGTTTGTGGGGCGGGCGGGTAAGATAACATGACAGCGGAGACGACTTTTCGTGCGATAGTGGAGCGCCGAGCTCGGCTAGACACTGCCGCGTGGACAGTCTAGAGGGGTGGTATCTATTTTTAGCCGTCTTTTGCATGCCTGCCTGCTTACAGTACAGCTCCCGCCAAGATAAACGTGAACACATAGTGCCCAACAAAGTGTAACAGACTTGTTTTTCAGCCGATTTTACTCAAACTTTCGACTTTCTCTGCTTAATTTTTTCACAGTTTCTCAACAAACGGTCGTATAAACGGAATGGACGCATCAGAGGGGGGTCGCATCGGCGGGATTCTACTGTACTCTGCATTTTCAAAAGAAACAAAATTATTAAAGACCATGAAAATATTTGCAGCAATGAGAATCCTCACACCCGAGATTTGTATAGGGCCTTGATATTTGCTGGTCCTTAAACATGACAGTTATATATAAATAATGGATATTTATGGATTTTACTACTCGACTCGAATTTAACTCGAACTTGAAACATTTCTTGAATACTCGCTCGAACTCGACTCGACCTAAAAAGCTATACTCGCATGACTAGTGCCAGTTGTATCTTTTTAGTCCTTATTAGTATTGACTAGGCCTGTGCAAATATCAGTTTTTTTTTAGTTTGAACTGAATACGAATATCAAATTAGAATAGTAAGAATGACAATTAGAATCCCATGAAAAAAATTTTAACATTTTGCAACGCCTTCTGAAAAATTAGACAAAAAATACTAAAGTGAAAAGTTGGTTAGGTCAGCTACAATAATCATAAGGAAAATGTTTGTTAAAATATTTAAATTATGAAATAATTTTTTTTAATTATGCAGCTAACCTACTTAACCTAACCAAACAACCAAACTTTCGTGTCAGTTTTTATTCGCCTTATTTTTCACAACCTGCTACTCTACCTATAATTTTATTCTGAAAATTTTTGCAAATCAAAAAATATTGTGAAATCCATTGCAATCTATTTTACGAAAAATGTTAAATTTTTTAATATTATCAAATTAGTGTTTGAATGAGCTCATATTTACATATTTAAGCCCTAGACATTCACGAGTTTTCATTGTTAATGGCCACCAGGTAAATTATATTTTAGTTCAGCAATATTATAAAGATGATTTTTGCTAGTTTCATCTGTAATCGTAAACTATTATTTACGTATATTTATATATGAGTTGCAATATCTGTTTCATCATAGATATATGCATGAACTTAGCTGCTACTGTATTACAAGGTGTTAGATTGAATGTAAATTAACAATTTATACGGCATTGAAACTATGACCATTACGCATAATAGTCGTACCATTATTTTAGGGCGTCAAAATTTGGAGGAAAAAAATTCTTGCATAAACATTGCGTGTTGTTTTTAGTCCAGTTGTTAGATTCTAAGCGTAGTTTTCCCATATAAAACAATGTATTTTAAAGATTGAATCTAATGTTAATTCAATATTACTATTTACTTATTTAATTAATAGCAGTACGAGGTTGTGTGATCTGTAAATTTTCTTTTAACAACTTTTTCAAATTTTATAACCTTTATCTGTTCGTCATCGCCGCTGTGTACTGCTTATAAAAATGTAGTCAATGCTACTGTATTTAACCGAATATAATGCGACCCCAAACTTTCTGATTGAGTGTCTAGAAAAATAGATTCATGGAGAGGAAACCACAGTTCAAATACAAAGTTATAGAGAGGAAATCATAGTAAAAAAACACAGCACTTATTTTTTTTTAATTTTTAATTAAATTTGAAATAAAAATTAAATATATAAACTTACTCAGGCAAATAAATTTGAGTTTGTCACAACACTAACAAAATTAAAATTAACATTAACAGAATTTGTTATGATGCTAGTAAGGCAAAATCATTCACTATCAGTGTCTGTGCTGCTGCTGCTGCTACTGCTACTGCTACTGCCTTGATCTTCATTTTGCCACAACAGATCATCTTCAGTGCCATCCATGGCATTTGAAATGCAGCACTTCTTAAAACCACGGACGATGGACTCTAGAGTTATCCTTTTCCATGCAGTGGAAATCCATCTTGCTAGCTGCAGAATTGATGGTTTCTTCATTTTCCCAGTCGGTGTGAGAGCATGGTCACCTGCAAGCAGCCAATCTCTATATTGTTGGCGAAGGTGGTCCTTGAATGGCTTGTTTACCACAACATCGAGGACTTGTAGCTGGCTTGTCATGCCAGCTGGAATAACAACCAAGTCTGTGTTAAAATTACATACCGCAGCTTTAACCTCAGGTGTCAGATGTCTCCGAAACACATCAAGAACCAACATGCCCCTTTTCTTCAGCAGTGCACCAGAGTGCCGATTTCACACAAATCGCAACCATTCTTGCATCAAATCACTCGTCATCCAGCCTTTTTTTTGACAACGAATGAATACGTCTGGTGGAAATGCTTCTTTGGGAAGTGTTTTTCTTTTTAATATGACGAACGGTGGCAGTTTCCTGCCGTATGCCAAAACAGATAACATCACCTTGACTCGCAGCTTTTCATTACCAGTCGTGCGCACGGTAACAGTCTTGACGCCTTTAGTATCAACGGTAGTGTTGCGGGGCATGTCAAAATAAACTGCCGTTTCGTCTGCGTTCCCAATTTGGCCGTACAAATAGTTGTGTTTACGCAAACCAATCACGAAACGCTGAAATCTAGTCAATTTCTCTTGGAAATCTTTTTGCAGCTTTTGTGCTAATGATGTTCTGCGCCGCAAACAAAAACCGCAACGGCGCATCATTCTCACGCACCAGCCAGTACTAGCCTTGAAGCTAGTCCGCGTAATATTAAACTCCCGGGCAATTTCTAGAGCTTTTAAACTTATAACTTCTCGCGAAATAGGCATCCCGTCTCTTTTCTTTGATAAAATTCACAACGCAGGTTTCAATATCCGAGAACCGTCCTTTTTTTGGCCCTCTGAATGCTTTCCTGGTACTACTTGCTTTCTTTAGACAACGCAAATCTTTCCTCCAGTTACGCACGTTACTTTCACTGGCGTCGTATTTATGAGCAGCTTGGCAGTTGTTCATTTGTATGGCATAATTTGCTACAATAATCTTAAAGTTAGCATCGTAACTTCTCAGCCCTTTAGGCATATTTAATCGTGTACTCCCATGCTTCTTTACAGTATCCATGTTATAAAAAATCTCTCACTTTCTTACGATGCAAAACATAACTTATGTCACAGTAACACAGCACAAGCGACCAAACAAACGACAATCGCTTCTACCTAATACTGACCCAAGCTGAGACTAGCAGCGCTGTTACTTCACGTTTTAGCCGCATCGCTGGCGCCTGCTGTGACCTTGACACTTGTCTCGCCACTCCGTTTCAAAACATTCCTCCGGCGGCAAGACGTACGTTTGCGATTATACTGCGAGACTCACTTTCAGTTCCAGCAATTTTGGTAAAAATCATAGCATTATATTCGGGTAAATACGGTAGTTGGCAGCATTCATGTTTAGTTATGTTGATTCCCATATAGAGTGTTTTTAGTCAAATACAGTGAAACCTCGATTCTACGTACACTTATGGTTCTCCAAAATTTGTCCTTACGACCGAGTTGTACGTACGAACCAGCGAGGCTAAATTACGTCCATTTGTGGCTATCCCCTCCTCCCCCCCTCAACATTTTCCCCACCGCTGCCACGGGAAATGAATTGCAGTTGCAGTGTCCTGCTGCCACAGGAAATGACCTACTGTGTCTATATATTAAGCTTAGAGGCACTGGAAAATCGTAAAAACCATATAGGCGCGAATAAAAGCGACAAAATGGTTTACCAACGAATAAACGCTACAATCCCCTTTTTAGAAGCAATTATTAAAATTTCAAGTAATATTAAAATTTCCAGTAAATTTTAGGTTTACCTAATATTTTTAAATAAAACATTTCTTATTAATAACGGCCTAACCTCATACAATTAAGAACATGCTTTATTTTATGCATCTTCTTACCGCGTTTGAAGATTACCTAATAAACGGTGATGATGCCCAGCCATGTAAACAATCAACACGATCTATGAATCTTGTAAATAACACTAAACACAATTTAAATACGCATAGGCTCGCGTAGAAACTTGGTTAACGGCAAACGTAACGTACGACCCAAACAAATTTAAACGATTAAGAGACGTTTATTTACGTGCATGAATATTTTCACAGGAAAGAAAGTGAAGAAAACATTCATAGACAAAAGGTGAAAACATTGAAGCAGCCATGTTTGCCAACGCGTGCGTGATATTAACACAAGCAATCAAATTATTTACTGTTAAATGACAACTAAAAGATAAAAATGCAATAATTTAAGTTTACAACACACGCAGCTTATATTTGGCAACTACAAAAAAAAATTATGAAAATCTACTTCAGTAAAATTCGTTAGCACTTTAACGAGAAAAAAAAGATGGCAGCAATGTAGCTCTCTGCTTTAGTCGCTCATTTGTTGAACGTACCTAGTGACATTGTTTTTCTAATTTCCTAATCCGAAAAACAAACGGTAATCTGTGAAACTAAAATATTGCGCTGCTATTCACAATAAAATTAAGGTTATTAAAGTTGGTTTTCTGTATCGCGTTCGCGTGCAATGCAGTTAGAACTTTTTTTTTTTTTTTTTTTTGGGACGGACAAAATCTGTTACACCTTGCATTCACGTGCAGTGTGCAGAGCAATACAAGTCGCACCATTTCTATGTTAGTGACACTAACATACTTATGTGCAAAGCTTGCAACATCCGTTAAAATACTGGGAGAAGAATTAAAATTTAAGCTATATAAATGCTATATGGAAAAATATAAATGCTACGAACAGCCATTATAAACTCTATTTTCCAGTGCCTCTAATTATGCTGATGTATTTTCAATGATATTATATCCTATTCATGCAGAAACAACACTTGAGCTAATCAAACGTAAAAATAAAAAAAAACTCCACACTGAAGGCAGTGTCGTAAGCCCGGTGTTTACATTATTTTGTAATTTATATCAATAAAATAATAATTAACACACAATATATTTGCTCAAATAAAAAAATACCGTGGATACTTTAGGTGTAGATAAGATTAGCTAGTAGGCCTAAATAATCATGAAAAACGTAACATTTATAGATGGCAATGAACATTTTAAATTACAAAATATACATATTTTATAAAATGAAAAGTTGCTTTTATTTCTAATCATGTAATAATTTAAGCCTGGGCATGTAAAAGTCTGAGTAATTATAGCAGGAGACAATCTAAAATGAACGAGGGGAAAACGTAAACTAACAAATGTATAAACGTAACGGAAATGTCGGGAATATTACGTGGCTGCTTGTAAGTTCTGATACTGTATTTATGTCACAACTTAGCCGAAATACTGGTACGAGACATAAACTTCACAAGATAAAATGAGCGGAGTCTTGGTAACTGTTTTATACGTGTTTTATAATTTCGGAAGTATTGTACAGTTGACGTATATTTTTTAAACTAACCATTTATTTCTGGGGATCATAAATAATTAATTATTGGTATCAAGACATCAAGATGAACGTAAACTTGAACATGTCACGGCAGCGAGAAAACTGGTGTGTATACCAATAAACTGGTATTAGAACTGGACAAAACTGGTACACAGGAGGTGGAGCATATATTTTTTTCGCTAAGCTCGCATCTATTGGCTGGCTGCTGATGGAAGGTCACGAGTCTGGGCGGAGCGTTGAGTGTGTTAAACTGCGCATACGCAGCTCAGAGAACAGAGAGAGCCAGCCGGCGGCTACGCCGCGCCGTAACAACAGCTGATCGAGTACAATGACCTTTCTCCCCGCACGGCGCGCTATTGACGGTAAATTTACATCAATTTGTGGTTGTTTTTTTTTTAATTTTTTTACTGTGGCGCAATGCCTATGTGTAATGTAGCCCGTATTTGTTCTGAACGCTGCAGGATGTGACTGTATTTTAATTAACTTTAATGTATTTCTTACAATTGTTCATTTTTTTTTATTTTTTATTTATTTTTCGAAAATCTGTACGTACGACCGAGGTGTACGTACGAACCGGGGCCGTACGAGTGAGGTTTTACTGTATCAATATTGATAGCTTGCCGATTGCATGCTACACACGCGCTCTGTCTAGTGCCAAGTTAACTACATTTGATATCCTCACTCTTTCGGTGTGTGTACTATGACAATAGTTATCCGGCTCACGTTTGGGTCATGATTTTCATTTTTCTATTTCAAGTTGAACAAAATGTTTTTTTTTGCACAACTCATTAATTTAAGTTGTTTTGCATGCATTTGTATACTCTACTTTTTAAATAAACATTCTTTCCATAAAAAGGTTTTGTTTTTATGAATAACTTTACATAGCAAAAGATGCTTTTTTTTGCATAGTCACACCCCTACTTTTCAAACTTGATTTTAGTATAAAATGTTGTGACGATACTTTTTTTAATGCCCATTTCAATGGAGTTACCATGTTTTTGACGTGACAACGTCTAATAAATCGATGAACGCCGGCTGCACGCACGAAAAAGTGTCCCACTACAGATTGACGTCAGCCGGGGCTACGCCCCATGAGCCTAGTCAGTCTCCGTTTCCTCAACATTCCTCTCCCCTTCCCCGGCATTTGTACCGCCATGTACGTAGTCGTGTGTTTGAATTGCGCGCCACGAACTACCACAAGAGGGCGCTTAGAAGCAGTGCGGCGATCCCTAAAATTGCTATGTTAATATTAATTGTAAGCCTTTTTGTTGTTTTCATCCATCTTCGCCCCAGTGCTGTGTAGTTTACTTGTGTTTCTTTAATTTAAATAAGTTACCTTAAATAACTATAGACGTTGCCCGGGCGGACCCGAACAGGCACGGACTTGGACGAGGATAGGAATGCTTTTATATGAATTATCATTAAATAAGTAAATAGTAACAAACTTTCCATTGTCAGTAATTTTTATATATTTTTAATGTTTATCTGTAATTTACTCAACTTTCGCCGGGGCACGGAGTCGTAGAATACAGTAACGGTAATTGTGTTGGCGCGAAGGGCGCCATGTTGCCACCTGCGAGCGATGAGCTCAGCCCAGTCCATCTTCATCACTGACCGAGAGCAGACGCGCCAGCACCCCGGGGACCTCAACCTTTGTTCATCACTGACCAAGTAATTTCTGTATCGTTAATTCTTTTTAAATCGCTTTCGTTCGTCATCCTCGGGGCAGCTCTCGGTCAGCGGGCTGTTTAATTGATTAATTGTCTCAGTCGAGTTTTTTTTCATCACCGTGTAATAAGTATACTTTGCAGCATGGCCACGTGTGTGGACCATGCCCTCACCTAAACCGATTCGTGCCTCAGGCTTTTTAACCGTGTAATGTGTAACGTGTAACGGGCGTGTAGAGAGACGTGTTAGTGAAATTAAATCTGGAGAATAAATATAAAGTGAGTACTTATTTAATCACGTGGTGAGTGAGTCTAGGAGTGTGGCGTGCCCGACGCCTAGAGCGGGCCAGGTCTGGGTAGCTAGGATAGAAAGGGCTGGTAACTCGTCCCCACTTGGGCTACGTCACGCCCTGAGTGAGAGACTCCGCCGGGTCCACGTGCCCTTCCACGTGGTGGCGCCCATAGTTAACATCTCGAAATCACCGGCAATGCGCGATCAGCCCTCAAATGGCGCCCAAGAGCGTGGGGCGAGTTACATCTTCCGCGAAAACCAGACCTGTACGAGCGTGTGAGATAGGCGGTTGTTACGCGGAGCGCGCGGAACTAAAGTTCGCGCTGGAACTATTGTTCGCGCGGAGCGCATAGCGGGACTCTGGCGCGCCGGCCACGTGACCAGCCGGGCGCGCGCTTCCAGGAATTCGCTGCGAGCAGCCAGGTGGCCGCATTCCTCGCGACAACAGCAGCCGGGCCAGGTCAGTGTGTGTGTGTACCGCCATCCGCGTCGCGTCGCGTAGCGAAGGGAAGAGGGGCAATCGACCGGCCTCACCACCACACGACCATGTCGGACAACCACGGACTTGACAAAAATCCGGGCGCGATTAAGGCAAGTGAGTTGTTTCAAAAGAATAGCTTATATTGTGTTATGTGCGCGCGACCGCGCCAGGTGAGCGGGACGGCGATTTCTTCGTGGACGGACACGTGCGTGTGCGTAGGACAGTATGAAGCGCAGCCGAACCACGAGCAGGCAGAACGGGCGGATCAGTTTGAGGCGGGACACGGGAAGTGCACGGATGCGGAGTGTGAGGGCAAGACGCGGGAGGGAGGCTGGTGCCGGAACTGTCGCGCGTTCAAGCACACGGCGTGTCTCGCGAAGTCCGAAATAATCTCCTTTCAAGACGGGTGGTACACGTGCCAGTGGTGCCACCACGTGAGAATAGCGGGCCCCTCAGGCCGCAGCCCGGTGAGAGACGCCGCCGACACACCACGGAGCAGGGTACCTCTCATAGGACACGTGGAGCTACCGGAATTTGCGGGCAGAACCAGCGACGATCCGCGGAGATTTGTACACGCGTGTCGGGAACGCCTGAATCGCTACGGAGTGCCGGAGTGTGAGTGGGCGAACAGGGTGAGCACCGCGCTCAAAGGCGACGCCAAGACGTGGTGGCAGATCGTCCAGGAGTATGACATGCCGTGGACCGAGTTCGCGAGATTGTTCGAGGCCAGATTCGCGGACGTGAAGACAGAGATGAGAGTGCGGACGGAGCTGTATTGTCTCGAGCAAGGCGCGACGGAGGCGGCGGAGGCGTTTATCATGAAAAAAATACGTCTGTACAAGCGGCTGTTTCCCGGAGAAGAACCTACCGGAGTGCTGGAGCGGGTAGTTGAGCTGATGCGCCCGGAATTTCGCCCGTATTTACGCCCGATGACGCGGCGTCCGGCAGAGGAGTTCGTCCAACAGGCGCGCGTCTTAGAGCAGGACCTACGAGCTGTCAGACCGACCAGGATCCACGCCACCCTGAGCACCAAGCAGGAAGACACGACGGCCGCCGACACCAAGGCGCTGGTGCCCTACACGGCGCCCACCCGAGACCAAGCTAGGCGCGACGAACCCGGACCGAGCGGCCACGCGCAGCTGACATGGCGGAGACGGACTACCGGCGGCAGCCCACCACCTCAGTGCCACACGTGTCCACCAGGCACGTTCCATTGGCACGAGAACTGCCCGGTGAGGAACAAGTTCCGGCCTGACTTCGCGGCGCAGCAGCCGTCGGGAAACGGACGGCAGGGGGCGGCGCGCTAAGACAGCCCACCTCCCCCGCCTCACCTAACAACAACAGACCTACGGCGGCGGGGCCTCTCCTGGGTCACGTGGGAGCGGCGGAGGCCGACCTGTTGCGCATTCCGGTGGTTGTCAACGGGCGCGCAGTCCACGCGCTTGTTGACACCGCCGCCAGCCACAACTGTGTGGCGGCACGCGTGATTGGCCGTGACAACTTCGAGTACCACCCGGGCCAACTCCAGCTGGCTACCACGGGGGACGCCTGCTACACCCAGGGCGTCGCGACGCTGGAGGTGGACGTGCGGGACCAACGGTCCGTCACGACGGCGCTGGTGGTGGAGCAGTTACGTGATGACGTCATTCTGGGGCTACCCTGGCTCTACGAGCAGCACGCAGCCATCGACATCCGGGCCGGCTGCGTCCACGTCGGCACCCAGGGGCGGCGGACCATCCACGGGCTGGGTAAGCCTACTCCACCAGCAGTAAACCAGGTCAGTCTCGACGAGTTCCAGCACGGAGTTCCCCCCGAGTTTCGTGCTACCATCCAGCAGGTCCTCGATCATCAGTGTAATGTGTTTGCGTCCGCGGACCCGCTGAAACGTACCACCATAGCTGAGCATGCCATCCCGACCCATCCTCACGAGCCAATGTTTATCCCACCCGGTAGCTACGGCCACGTTGGTAAACAGACCATCCTAGACCAGGTTCAGGACATGTTGCATGACGGGATAATTGAGCCTAGCGAAAGTCCGTATAATTTCCAGGTCGTGTTGGCAGAAAAAAAAGACGGGAAACTACGCTTCTGTGTCAATTTCAAACCTATCAATAGAGTGACAATTAATGCCCCACCCCCCCTGCTGAACATGGCCGACACACTTTCAGGCCTGGGTAACGCCAAGATATTTTCTTCCCTCGACCTAAAATCTGGGTATTGGCAGGTGCCGATACGTCCGGCGGACCGACCCAAGACGGCGTTCACAGCCCCAGACGGGCGGAGATTTCAGTTTTGCGCGATGCCATTCGGCCTACAGGACGCCCCCGCTACCTTCCAAGGGATGATGACACGGGTCTTAGACAACTACTCGGGCAAGTTTGCGGCCGCGTATCTGGACGACATAATTGTTTGGTCTCAGACGTGGGAAGAACATGCGCATCATTTAGCATTAGTCTTGGAACGCCTGGCGAGCCATGGTCTGACATGCAATCGCGAAAAATGCCACCTGGGGACCACAGAACTAGATTTCCTGGGCTTAGTGGTTAACGCGGACGGAAACCGACCCACGGAAAAACAGCTGAGTGTAATTATCAACAAGGAGCCCCCACGCACGCGCAAGCAACTGCAAAAGTTCTTGGGGCTAGCTAACTGGCTGCGAGCCTTCGTCCCAGAGTTCTCGGTAGTAGCGGCGCCGATGACAGAACAGCTGTCACCCAAACGTCCGTTCAGGTGGACCGTGGAAGCCCAGAACGCTTTTGACGAGCTAAAACGCAGATTTCAACAGTGCCACTTACTCGCGCGGCTGGACCCAGGCAGACCCCTGATCGTACAAACAGACGCGAGCGAGAAGGGCATCGGGGCCATCCTGTTACAACTCGGCGACGACGGCGAGCCTCGGGTGATTGAATATGCAAGCGCCAAGTTCGGCGACGTCGAGCAGCGGTATAGCGTGAACGAGCGTGAGTGTCTAGGCGTAGTTTGGGCCCTCAGACGCTACCGCCCACACCTGGAGGGGCAGAAATTCGTACTGAGAACTGACAGCCAATGTCTCAAATGGCTGGCCACGATGCAGGGGCGACGTTCGAAGCTGACGCGTTGGGCCATGCTTCTACAGGCCTTAGATTTCGAAGTCGAGCATGTACCGGGAAAACAGAACGAACTAGCGGACGAGCTGTCGCGAGATCCGGACGTCACCGTCACAGCCTGTGACGATGCGGAGTGGGAGGAGCTTTTGCCACCACCCAGCGGGCGCATACCCAGGACCCCGCGCACCCCGACAACCCAAGCCGCATTGTGTGCCCTAAACCTTAACGTCACACCGACATTACCGCCAGGCGCGGAGCTTGATGACTTAGACGCCTACGTGCGAGCGGCCCAACTCACGGACACAGACACACAGGAGATCGTGCGCCGTTGCGGGAGCGGAGAATGTGAAGGCTACCGTGTATTGGACGGGACACTGCAGGCGCGACCTAAGGGGACAGCTGGCCAATGGCGGACGTTCGCGCCAGCCGCCACCCGCCGGGAGGTGTTTGACATGTATCACGTGAACAGGCTAGCCGGACACCCCGGCGCAGACCAGACGCGACGCGATCTGCGGGAACAGTTCTACTGGCCAGGGGTAAACAAGTTTGTACGGGACTGCGTGAGGAGATGTAAACATTGCCAGAGGCACAAGGCGCGCCGCACCGACGGGACAGCCCAGCAGGTACCCAGGCAGCCCACCGAGCCATTCCATACAGTCGCCATAGACCTAATGGGACCATATCCCCGCACGCCCCGAGGGAAAAGATTTTTGTTGGTGGTGACAGACTGCTACACGCGTTGGGTGGAGGCCTACCCCCTGGCGAACATCCGCGCCGGCACCATTGCACGCAGCCTGGAAACGGAGTTTTTTCCTAGGTGGGGGTACCCCCGGGTCCTGTTGTCGGACAATGCCACCCAATTTGTCGGGCGCCGGTGGGCGCAGCTGGGGAGAAAATGGCGGGTAATCCTACACACCACCCCCGTGTACCACCCCCGCGCGAACCCCACGGAACGACGCAACCAAGAGGTGAAGGTTCAACTGCGGTTGAGGCTCGCGGATGACCACGCCCAATGGGACACGCACATCCCGGACGTTCTGTACTGCATCCGGCGACGGGTGAACGCGGCAACCGGCGAAACACCAGCCACCATGGTCCAGGGGCGGAACCTCACCCTCCCCGGGGAGTATCACGTGCGGCAACAACAAACGGACCCGGACGTAGAGAGCCCCGAAGGACGCCTGAGGCGATTGGCCGAGACGCACGATAGGGCGCGACGTAACCAGGCAGCTTACCAAGCACAACGCACACCCGAGACGACCCGCCCGCCCCCTGAACTGAAACCAGGCCAGCTGGTTTACGCGAGGCTCCACCCCCTCTCCTCCGGCCGACGCAACTTCTGCGCCGGCCTGGCGCCAAAGTGGTTTGGCCCGGTGGCGGTGGTCAAGGCGGGGCCCACGGCGGTCGTGATAAAGTTACCCTCAGGCCGGGCCGCGAAATATCACCGGGACGATGTGCGCTTGGCACAGGAAGAGACGGAGGCGGCGGACGAGGCGGAGACGGGGCAGGAAGAGACGGAGGCGGCGGACGAGGCGGAGACGGGGCAGGAAGAGACGGAGGCGGCGGACGAGGCGGAGACGGGGCAGGAAGAGACGGAGGCGGCGGACGGGGCGGAAGAGACGGAAACGAGACGTGACGGAGCAGGGACGCGGCAGGAAGAGACGGAGGCGGCGGACGAGGCGGAGACGGGGCAGGAAGAGACGGAGGCGGCGGGCGGGGCGGAAGAGACGGGAACGAGACGTGACGGAGCAGGGACGCGGCAGAGAGAGACGGAGGCGGCGGACGAGACAGACGGGAGGGCGGCCGCACAGCTGGTCACGTCCACCCCAACAGACGGGGACGGGTTCAGAGGCTTCCCGGACCTGGGGGCGGGACAGGCGACGCCCCTCGCAGTCACAGATGTCCGGCCGAGGCGGCTGTTCGAAGACTCGGGGAGTGACGTCTCGCCTTTCAGGGGATTTCTCAGGGACACGCCCGGAGTGACGGAGGGCCAGTCGACATCCCAACCACTGATAAGGTGGCCGGAGGAAGTAGAGAGTAGGCCGGGTTCGCCGGACGAGCCATTATGGCCGCTGCATTACTCGTTGGCAGACTCCACGTTCAGGGTGACAGTAACCGAACCGCAGGAAGACGAAACACCGCGGGAAGAGAGGGGAGACCGGGCGTCACAAGACCCAGTTCCGGCTCCGCGATACACGCTACGACCCCGAGGGATCGCGAGGAAGCACAGCTGTTGTTGATAAGGGGGCGACCACGCCCACAGGCGACCCAGCGGAAACGTCGACATGACCGGCTATTCGAGGGGGGGGCAATTGACGTCAGCCGGGGCTACGCCCCATGAGCCTAGTCAGTCTCCGTTTCCTCAACATTCCTCTCCCCTTCCCCGGCATTTGTACCGCCATGTACGTAGTCGTGTGTTTGAATTGCGCGCCACGAACTACCACAAGAGGGCGCTTAGAAGCAGTGCGGCGATCCCTAAAATTGCTATGTTAATATTAATTGTAAGCCTTTTTGTTGTTTTCATCCATCTTCGCCCCAGTGCTGTGTAGTTTACTTGTGTTTCTTTAATTTAAATAAGTTACCTTAAATAACTATAGACGTTGCCCGGGCGGACCCGAACAGGCACGGACTTGGACGAGGATAGGAATGCTTTTATATGAATTATCATTAAATAAGTAAATAGTAACAAACTTTCCATTGTCAGTAATTTTTATATATTTTTAATGTTTATCTGTAATTTACTCAACTTTCGCCGGGGCACGGAGTCGTAGAATACAGTAACGGTAATTGTGTTGGCGCGAAGGGCGCCATGTTGCCACCTGCGAGCGATGAGCTCAGCCCAGTCCATCTTCATCACTGACCGAGAGCAGACGCGCCAGCACCCCGGGGACCTCAACCTTTGTTCATCACTGACCAAGTAATTTCTGTATCGTTAATTCTTTTTAAATCGCTTTCGTTCGTCATCCTCGGGGCAGCTCTCGGTCAGCGGGCTGTTTAATTGATTAATTGTCTCAGTCGAGTTTTTTTTCATCACCGTGTAATAAGTATACTTTGCAGCATGGCCACGTGTGTGGACCATGCCCTCACCTAAACCGATTCGTGCCTCAGGCTTTTTAACCGTGTAATGTGTAACGTGTAACGGGCGTGTAGAGAGACGTGTTAGTGAAATTAAATCTGGAGAATAAATATAAAGTGAGTACTTATTTAATCACGTGGTGAGTGAGTCTAGGAGTGTGGCGTGCCCGACGCCTAGAGCGGGCCAGGTCTGGGTAGCTAGGATAGAAAGGGCTGGTAACTCGTCCCCACTTGGGCTACGTCACGCCCTGAGTGAGAGACTCCGCCGGGTCCACGTGCCCTTCCACGTGGTGGCGCCCATAGTTAACATCTCGAAATCACCGGCAATGCGCGATCAGCCCTCAAGATGTGTCCTATTTGCTCATTGTACGCATGCGTGGCATCTCTCTTCATGCTCATTGTAGGGCCTACGCATGCGTGGCATCTCTCTTCCACTCGATTGGAACGACCATCGATTTGAATTTTCAATTATATTTTCGTCGTTTGAATTATTAATATTATGTAATTAAACGATTGTCCACCGATTTTCAGCACAATCGGTACAGTTATTTAAAAGTAATGTTGAATATTCAAATACGTTTTGAACCAACAATGGTTTTTTTCAGTAACACATAATAATTCAAATTACAACCGGGATCTTATGCACAATGTTTTAAAAAATATTGTAACACATTATAAATAAGTTTGGTGTATTTGGGATGCGTATTTATTATAAAATCGAGTTAAAAAACGAAATAATATTATTCCCCTACCGTGAACAAAATTTTTATAAATGTATATATAATATTTGAAACTATAAATAATTGAATATGGCAGCGTGGGTGAGCGTTCAGCGGCGCTATCTTCTATTTGTAAGGATGTCGGTTCGAATCCCGGCAAGTGCGAAATTTTTTTTGTACTTGTAAAATTAAATACAGCGCACGTAACATTTCAAAAGTAATAAATATATTTGAATAATGAATGCAAATAAAAGTAAATTTATTAATTAAATTGTACATTTCATTTCACTCCTTTGTATCCATACAAAATAGTGATAATTCAATAAAAATGATTCAATATTATTCATAAAAGTATGCAGAGGTAGATTTTATCATACAAAAGATAGAAAAATTAAAAAAAAATTCTTCCTCAAAGAATATAATATTTTTAATGCCTAAATGGTTTGGTTGCAAAAACCTATTACGGCTCAGTCTCAGGCCGAATATGATATTTCCTTTTCTTCTGGATCAATCATTTCATCAATGTTTTGTTATGCCGTTGTCACGTTAAACTATCGTCCGTAAACCGACTTTACAGACAACCAATTTTTTTTGAGTTGTTGTATGGTTGTGATTTTTTTAATTTTTTTGCCCATGTCTGGTGCGTATGACGAAGTGAATACAAATAATATTTTGTTTTCAAGTTTTAAATGACATTTGTGCCATGTTTTTAATAGTTCACACAATTTACAGTTACTTTTTAGGCCTAGTATTGACTGATTTTATGCCATTTGGTTTTTGTGATAGTACAAGTATATTAAAATTGTGTATTTTCAGGTTCCGGCAAGATGTTTTGCAATTTAGTAACATGCAATTATGCAATTAATATTATTAAGTTTCAAAACAGGGTTTTCCTGGGTATGTTGCAGTGAAATTTCATTGTACACCTGCCCTTTGAAGTAACATCCTGATTCGTTTCTGAAAAACTGAGAAATGAGGTTTTATTCCTTAGGATTACTACATAAAAAAAAGTCGCGCACTGTAATTTTTTATATGCTAAGTTTAAAGGCAATCCCTTACTATGTAGGGGATGATAGCTTTTCTTAGACAAAATAATATGTTATTAATATAGAAGGCCTGTTTCAAGTTTATTTATATTAAAGAAAATAAACTTATGTTTTTTTAAACATGTTTTGTTGTCATGAAAAACTTAATCCAAACAAGAATACTTTTCTCTCATAGAAGTCGCACACTTACTTTTCAAACTTGATTTTAGCTTACAGTTTGCTACTATTACGCGATAAATCACGGTAGCTATTAAAGAAAGGGTAGGCTACCCATTCTGATTAGTCTTTGTTTATTAATTGCATTGCTTTTAATGTTACACAACTGCCTTTATTAACATTTTTGTTTTACTTGCTCCCTCTTTTTCCCTCATAATGCATTACTTTCCAACTTTATGCAAAAGTATGTCCCTAAATTTATGTTACAGCAGTGCTGCATTTAATAACAAACTATCTCAAAAGTTAAGATTTAACAATAAAAGTTGAAAGTGAATAGTGTGTAGATTGTTTAATATAATATATTATGTTATTACACGTGCGTGTGTTCATAGCAACTTTCTTTTGCTATTGTAAACAATGGCCATGTGCTATGGTAATTCATATTACCATGAAACAAGACTTTGGTGACATGAATGTAAAATTTAAGTTAATTTTTAAATCTCTCCCCTTTTAAACTTGAATGTCTTATGCATGAAAATAAAGTTGTAAATGTGGTTTTGATATGAAAAAACAGTGAATGACTGTGCCCTAACTAAAAAAAGTTCTAAAGCAATGTACCCAATTCCTTTAAATATCATAGTGCATGTTGGCAATGTTCATTTTACTTCATTAGAAATATTTTGGAAATGCAGCTCTGAATTTCCAAACTTGCAAAAGAAACTTTTTTAACTTGTCCTGTTCCTAAACATAAACAAAAGTTTTGAATTTAGTTGTGTTTATTAATAGAATTATTTCCAATAAAAATTTGAAATTAATTAAATATTAACATGTGATTATACTCAAAAACCAAATATGAATTTTGTGAGAAAGTCTCGTAATATAAAGTGAGCATTTTGAGATGCTTCAATGTTCATATCTTTTACTCAAATAACCAATAATTTTATGTTCAACTTAAAACAAATTTGAAAAACTGTGAGAATGGATTTATTTATTATTTTTACCATGTGAGATAATGAAGATCTAGTTAATGTATAAAAACTAGACCTGTGCAAATGTTAAAATTTTTGAATTTTAAGAATAAACTATTCATATTCAATTCAACCTTAAATACTAACACTTCGAAATAACGAATAATTGTTTCCTTACAAATATTTGACATAACATACCTCGTGAGTTTGTCATATACCGTTCACTATTGATTTTGTCATTTCTGTTATATAAATACCCTTTATTGATGTTTTAATGGGACTTATACAAAAACAAAAGTTAAGTCAGGCTACTGTCTCACTAAACAGTAATAGAAATATCGCGTGAACAATTCAAAACATGACATTTGTCTTTTCTAACTTGAAAACCTAATATATTTTGTAATCATTTCATCACACTTTCCAGAAGTGGGAAGAAAAAATGTATAAAAAAATCAACAACTATGGACTACAACACCACAAAACACATGGATACTCCATTGTGATTGCTATCAAAAGAAGTAAATGTCATAGTTTCAATGACATCTAAATCAATAGTCACAATCAATCTAACACCATGAGAGACAGTAGCAGTTTACTTGCTGTATGACGAAACGGATGTTGCTACTCAAAAATATACCGTATTGGTCCGAAAATAGGCCGACCTTTTTTGCCAGTTTTGTCAACCTTGAAATCTAGAGTCGGCCTATAATGGGGCACTAGCCAAAATAGTATAATTAAACACATACATTTCAAGGAGAATCACTTATGGCATAAAAATGTTATCAGATATACAATTCATTGACCTAAAATTACGCCGTACTTACGTGGAATTAGTAATTTTTCCAACTTAGAAACTCAGTAAACACACTTAACCCCAATAACGTATCATATTTTAAGTTAAGTACTCAGATGTGGTCACTTGTAGCACATAGCTTTTAAAAGCTCGGTCTGGTTATTTTTGAACTGTATTTAACAGGCTGCGGTAATTTTATTTGCTTGTAAAATGTGGTATTTACAGCAAACAATTAGTAAAAACAGCAATTTTTCCGTAGGGTTATTTACTGTAGTATGCTTTATTTACTCTTCTACCACAGGAACATCAAAATTGTGACACAATTAAACAAATACTGGTACATACCAACAGCAACAAGAACAATAAAATCTATTTGTGATTTAATGGGTATTTACTCTCTTTTTCCAATGTACAGAAATTTGGAATGAGAATTTTATAAATACATTCTCTTGTATTTCATCAAGAGCATATCTGAAAAGATTTGGTTTTTAAAAGCAAAAGTAACTGAAATCGCTGTTGTGGTTCAACCATATTTGTCATCAAATTTATCTTTTTATTTAAATATTTTGGCTTTGACCATAAATGTCATAATTAATGGAATCCCTTGTTATTAATAGTGACAGACTACAACATAATATATTATAGTTTCTTTAGTAAAATAATTATTGGTGTTTAGAATTAATATTTTTTCAATTAAGAATGTATACAAGTGTTATAATACTATCTTAGAAAATATGAGAAATTGTAAATTTAAAAATATATCAATTTTTTTAAAATATGGTTTAAAACACGTGGGTTTGTTTTTAGTTGTAGTTTTAAATAGAATTTGTTAATTTTTTTAATTAGGAGGTCTAATTCCACCCTAATAACAAGTTTGGTCATAAATGTTTCTAGAGATTTACTGGTAAAAAATATATATATACTAATCAAGATCTTTTTATTTAAATTATCTGAATAAGTTGTAAATCATACGCAGCTAAATAATCCTCTAAAAATTAAATGTATTAAATAGTTAAATTCCTATTTTGTGGGAGACAGACTGTAGCGACAGTGTCTGGCTTGCAGGAGTGGGACGCAGGTGGTGCTGGTGCCGTCTCCTAGGGACGCACACCACCACGCAGTCTACCCCTGCCCTCCATACTCCTTGCGACGGCAGTACGCAGGCGTGCACCTGGCGTCAGACCCGTGCGTGCTGGACGTGCAGGGCGTTGTTGTGGCGGCCACCTCCGTCGACACGCTGCTGCATCTGGGCAAAGAGGAGATCTCCATGTGAGCACTTGCAACTTTCTTCTGGTTTATCCCCATTAATAATAGCCCTCGATGTGAGCATCCATAGCATCTTTAGGTTAATGTATTTCTGTATTTACCCACTCTGGCTAAGAAAATTATTGCATATTACTGTACAGATAAATTAATTTTATTATTATTATTATTATTATTATTATTATTAGCAGCACTCAGAATTTTTCCAAATACAGTAAAACCTCCATTAACGAATATTCTATTTAACGAAAAAAACCCATGCAACGAAATAAAATTTTGGTCCCGCCGAACCGCCATAAAATCAATGCTGTTTTAACCTCTAAATACTGAATTTTATTTGTTACGAAATAGTGAAATTCCCTTTACAACGAACTGCTGCTTTTCAAAAACATGCAAAAATAATCATCTCCTACAAGACATCCACTAATTTTTTTTACATTCACTGCTTAAAAACTACGTGCGTATAACCGTAAAATAATATGCACCATCGCGGAAGACAATAAATAAACAAAGCATCATGGATAACACACGTCGTGTACACATGCCACACTGTTCAAAATGGCGAGTACATTTAGCGCTAGTGACGGAAACCTCTCGTACCATCGCTCTGGCAAGACGAACTAGTATATTTTGCATTTCTATGGTTAAAGATGCGCACACACAAATATTTTTATCTATGGTGGAGTACGATTTCCGTTTTTTCAGTTTTCACTGTTGTTTATTTATTTCCACACGTAGTTACGGAAAATCAGCACGGTACTACTGTAAAATGAATTCTAATCCTAAAAAGCGGCGACAGATAGACGTTAAAATAAAATTAGAAATTTTAAATGCAGTTGATGAATGTGGAAAAAAAAGTGATATAAACGTTTCGATATCCCGGCGTCTACACTTTCGACCATATTATCCAAACGGGAACAGATCGAAAACAACGCTTCTCTGGTAGGAACAAATCAAATACGTGTGAAGGTATGTAAAAATTATGATTTGGACAAGATACTTTTTGACTGGCTAATAGAGGCTAGGGCATCTAACATCAACGTCTCTAGGCCGTTTTTACAAGAAAAGGCACGCCAGGAAGCACTGGGGATGGAAATTGATCATTTCCAAGCATCAAATGGTTGGCCAGTAAACAAGTGTATTCTATGTACTTTTTCATGTTTAATTCCTCATATCGTATTAAACAGTCAAAAAGACAGTTCTAGCCATTTATGTGAAGCTTTATAATGACTAGAAATATATCGTGCGAAACCTCCATTTAACAAACTCCTTTACAACAAACACAACAAATTTTGGTCCCTTGAGATTTGTTAAATAGAGGTTTCACTGTACTGTCTGCTAGAGAAGATATCGTACATTAAAAGTAACTTGGGTGGCAAGTGATGATCCTACGTCAAATTTATAAATGTGTAGCAATATTAAGATATCATACTTCTTGAAGTAATACAGTGCATTCTCTTTATAAAGTACACAAATGGACCAAAAAAATGTATACTAACCCTGCCAAGGGCTATTTTATGAAAGGATTTATCCAATTTATTGTAGCTGATCACTTTCTATAAGTTTAAAAAATTCAAAACAAAAGATTGTAGAATTTCAGTACTAAGTACTTACAGGGACCTCAAGTTTTTGTACTTAGTACAGAAACATACATACATATCATTTTTACAAAGAAAAAAAAATTAAAATAATAGCAATATTATAAGATACATTATTTTTTGGCCAACATCTGACTTCAGTTTAAACATTGGTGTGTATGTATAACTTAAGTTAAGATATTTTTAAAAAAATCTGTTATTTCAGTTTGTTTTTGTGCTTGAATGATGCTCTTTTGAACAAAATGTTCTATCTCATAGAAATATTTCCTGATCCCTTCTGGAACCTTTTCGTGTTTAGAAATAAATATGTGCAGTTTTTCTAAGCTCTGAATAGCTTCTGTAGCTGCCACAGGTGGCTCCTCAGAGTCAGAATCATCATCTGATTCGACTTTTGATAACTGTGATTTAGAGGTGGGACGATACCACACTTTCGATACTTGATTCTGTATTGTTTTTTCAGTTCGATACTTTCGATACTCCAGGGAAAAATATTTTCCCATTAAGTAACAATTATTACAAATAACATAAATTAGTTTTAACCTATATAAATTCAATCTATCATACCAGCACGTCAGATTAAACTTAAATACATAATTAGTAAATATTTGCATTATAATAATGAAAGATATGAATTCATCATTATATATACATATAATAAAACCACTAGAAATGTAAAATACAGTCCATAATCAAGTAAAGCTGACATGAGAAACAGTGGCCTTACAAAATGTTTGAAGTCCTTTCTTGGAGGGAGGGATAAGTCACCAAGCCTAAATTAGAAATAAAAAAATTAGGCTATTGTAAATAGAAAATCAGAAATTTTTGCTTGTTTGTTTCATTTTACAAACAACTTTATGCAACAGAACTATTTTCAATAAAATTTTAACTTGAGAAACGTAAAATACAAAACAATCCGATCGTAAGAAAACAATAACAAACGGGTATATTCAGTTCAAAGATTAATGAATGCACAAAATATGAGATCCGTGCCTTGGTAAAGTTCTCTTGTCATCCATGCACGGGTGTTGCTTACATAATCAGCAGGAAGACAAGAAACTCCCTTGAAACACCTGGGAGACTTGTGTTTACAAATAATAAATGGCCTCAATTTTACTGTTCCTGTGGCGTTGCAACAAAACAACACTGACAACCTTTCCTTTGCTTTTTTCCCTCCAGTGCATATTTCACCCCTATATTCCATTGTCCTGTTCGGCAAAAGCATGTAAAAAATGCAGTTTCATCAGTAGGGACCCCAGAAAATGGTAAATATAACTGGCTCATTTCGGTGTAAAAAAATGACAAAAGCGGTGCAAAAAATTGGTGTAAAAAAAAGCAAGTGGTGCAAAAAATCGGTGTAAAAATAAGCAATCGGTAGAGACCCCAAAAAATAGTTAAAAAATTATGCCATTGGCGGTGTAAAAAAACCTCATAGCGGATAGGCACTACAAAGTAGCAGACTCTGCCTTACATCGTCCCACTTTGTCTGTCGTTTCATCACACAAGAATACAATCTGTTTGTCTTCTACAGCGTGCCTTACTGCTTCCTTATTTGCCTGGCCAATTATTGGGACATAAGTTTCTCCAAGAGTGTTGGCAGATGGCAAATCCCCTGCACCTAAAATGTATACATAACTTACAATATACTTATAAATAGGCATGTGCGAGAAAGACTTTTTTGAATTCGAGACGAGATCGAGAAAGCAATTTAAAAATTCTCGAGAATCGAGTCGAGATCGAGAAATCTGTACTTTAGTTAACAGGATAATATGATCCAAAAAAGTAAAACTCAATAATCTGACAAACATACATAATTATTCAATAATTTTATCAAGTATCCACAATTGCAATTGCAATTACAACTTTACCTTTACACTCAACAGTTTATTTGCCTACTGTCGTATGTAAACATACGTTATTGACTCCATAGTCTATACAGTTTCCTTGAGCCATGGACGGTACTTGATCATGAAAGTCTGAACATTCACCACTATCGATACGGACCGCAATTTAAACATCATGTTGCTTGGTATATACTGCTGGCCGTGTGTATAACCTAAGGCCATAAAACAAAATGCAATCGCGGAAGAATTCTGCAGTCATGTTTATATTTTTATTTTTTACCGTACCGTTTTACGTTGATACTTGATATTGATACCGAAAATGATTTATTTTTAACTTTAATGTTGGTTTTATTAACGGAAAATAATCATTTTCTTCTGTAATTTAATGTGATAACCACAGCACAATTCATTGTTTACGTTTACCGTTTCATGTAGTGACTTGTGAACGGAAGTTGTTCGTTTTTAACTTTTTAATAATTTATCATGTATACTATCGTAACAAGTATATTTTATTGTATTCGATCTACGTTACGTTGAAGATATGTTAATTATTTCAACACGCAACGCAAAATGCTGCCTCAATATATTATATTACCTAACCTATTTCTTGTTTATAAAATTCTCGAAAATTCTGAGCCAAAAAAATTATCTCGAGACGAGATCGAGAAAATTTCTGTCTCGACTCGTTCTCGATGATGCCGAGACTCGCACATCACTACTTATAAATGGGTAGCATTTATAAGGTTATCGCTGAAAATTTTAATGGGCTAATTTACTCAAAACAATTCTAAGCCAATCCTAACGTAACCTTTTCAAGATTACTGCTGGATTACAGAGTCAAATCATCAATCAATCAGTCAAACATATCTTGTGGTGTGCTAACCCTTTCACAATGCAATCCATCCTATTTATGTGTTTGTTAATCTGAGGTACTTGCATATTTATTTGAAGTAAAGGTAAGTTGGCCCTAAAGGTAAGTTAATCGATAATATTGTAGGCCTACATATGCTTATGAACTTTTATTAAAGGGGGAAAACATTTCTAAATAAATAAGGCTAACCTTCTTCTACATGGGTGTTAAACCATTCCCTCATAGCTCAATGATCAGCTTTTTCCAAAGGAATGTTAACTTACAGCATCATATTAACAAAATCAGAAACAAATTCTTGTTTTCTGCACTTTCAAGCTTGTTTGCTTTATTCACGCTGTCGCCTATCGAGATTTGTTTAGACACGGTAGAAATTGCTTGACAAAATAATTGTCTTTTTTGTTTTGTTTTGTGTGTGTCATTTGCCACATGCTTTTTGCACGTGTCTTTGTGTGTCCAATAAACCCGCACGTTGCAGAACTTCCACATCATATTTTGTCCCGCTGATCAAAAATATAAAATCATCCGATTTCATCTCTCTTTCGCGTCGAAGTTTTCGGCATCTTAGTCATAAATTCAATTGTATCACAAAACTTACAAAATGTGGACGGTATTTGTAAACACTCATAGATATGTGCACGTAAAAATGACTGCCATCTTAGCTCCATGGGATTAAATTATGTTAGAAAAATCGAAACCAGTGCGCCTTGCGGCAGAAACGACCATTATTCAACACGAAAACTGTGGACAGTCAATTTTGTTATGTTGGTAGTGCGCACATATTGTAACATTGCAAGACCCTGCCCTCCTAAATAAATAATTTTCTTTTAAACTTCTTTTTTTGTATATGTAAGCAGTAATAAGTCAATGTTTTTTGAGTGGTGTGTATATTATGAGACAGTATAATCAGACGTTATGGCTATTAATATATGTTATTTGCACGTGCTATGTGTTTTAAGAAGGTATTTTGTATTTTATTAGACATTTTTAATCATTACTATTTTTATGTAATTATTCACAAATGAGCCGCTCTACTAGATTTTTGCCTTTTGGGCCTACTTTTTCAGGTTTTTCTCAATGAGTTTAATTTTGTAAAGTAATTTGTATTATAATTGCTGTTTGTAATGTTAATTAACGTGTGGAATGATTCTAGAACACGGGACTGTGTCTGGTGTGATGGTTAGAAAGAGAGGCATGAGAGGCCTGTAAGTGGGAGTGAGAAAGAAACAGTGCTTCCCAGCCAACTGAGATAAAGACGGTAATTTCCCCCCTGTGTGGGAACTGAGTGATAACTGCTGTCTCACGGTGTGGGGGAGAGAACGAGAATGGGAGTCCCCGATTTCGAGGTGAAATTGAAAAGAGACAGATCAGGGGAAGCCCAGAGTTCTGTGTGTACAAGGTTTTTCTATGTATTGTAACTTGTTCTGTGATTGGCTTGTATCTGTAAGCGTGAATAAAGCGTGCGTGTGATTGGTCAGTGAGGTCATGTGACGTCTACTCCTTGCGTGGAGGAGAGTGTGGCAGGACTTCACCAGTCGTCCGTCGAACGCTGCACAAGTAGGTCGCGTTCTGTGGCTTCTCGCCAAATTATGAAGTAATTTGCTAATGGATAATTTCACGTTGGTGGTCAGAGCCAGGCCGAGTATTAAGTCAACCTAATTTGTTTTATTTTCTTTCGAACAGTACTAAATTATAAATTGCGGCCACCTTCGTCGGCATTCGGCTCGTAGCGAAATTCGTTTTCGCTGGGTGCTGCCATGTTTAAGGCCGCACTAATTTTGTGTACTAGTAAAAACATTACTGAAGGACGCTATTTTTTTCGTTAATTCTCATCACGCGAACTACGAGCATTTTTTCGACGGGCATATGTATGTGGAATGAGTGAGCAACCTCTTTTTGAAGTGTTTGGAATCGTCGGTGGATTCTATTGTGAAAAAATAAAACAAAAACTAAAATTGGCGGAACATCTGTTTATTTTTTGTATATAACGAACCGTTATAATATCGATTGTTGACATTTGTTACATTTTGTTTTCATTTGCGTTGGCAATATTTACTGCTTGTAAACAGAGTAATAAAAATACGTGGAACCCAGTAACCTGTCGAAACAAAGATAATATCACGGCACTAGTCTTTCAGTCTATGTTTATTTCACGCCTATGTTTATGATGGCGTAAATAATTATAACTTGAGTCATAAGGGCATTATTTTGTGCGAAAAAGCGTGAATTTCGCGCGAAAATGCGTGAATTTCGTGCGGAAATTCGTGAATTTCGCGACTACGTCGAAATCAAAGGAAAGTCGCAAAATTCGTTTAAAGTATTAAATTTTCGCGTTATTTCGTGAATTTTGCGCTTCACCATTTTTCGGGGTCTCTATTCATCAGCATTGAAAATATTGTCTACTGAGTATGATTTATAAATACTCTCCAACTTTTCTTCTTTCTAGGGATGGGTCGATTCGATTCTCCGATTCCTCGATACCACCGATTATTAAAAAATTTGGGTACTCAGTATCGGGTACTAAAAAAGGGCAAGGTAGGTTAGGAATCGGTTAAGTTAAGAAAATACAGTAGTAATATATTTTCGTCTGAACTTTACTTACTTATTTTAATATATCTTACCTGCCGTATGCGCATAAAATTCCTAATAATGCTCATTATTATTAAATATTAATTTTATACGAATAAAAATAAATAAAAACAATGTTACCGGGCATGTTTAACCTCTAATTAAAACTCCACGATCGAAGAACATTATTCCTCACTCATGTATTAGACGTAAATAAATTGTAAAAAGAGTTATTAATTTTATTTGCAGTTAAGAAAAGTCCATTGTTTTTTGTGAAGAAAGTGACGGTTATGAAACGAGATCACATCACGTGTCGTCACCAGTTTAGTTGTGAGCCATTCAAGGATGATGGCCTCCACAAAATCTCTGGTGGCCATAAAATATAAAGTCAAGTCGAAACGTATCGATTCGTTGCGTACGGGACAAATTGTATAATGAAAGCAACAATCGATAATAAAGAATTCTCTGGCCATACCGCCAACAGAGGCTCGTGTTTATTTCTTGCAAAGGAAAACCGTAATAATTACTAGAAAAACACTTGAAAATAGTTTTAGCAAAACAATATTTGTGCCAAATAAATAGCATAAATGCGAAACAATTCACAGTAACCTCAATAGCACGACGGTGAATTACGCCGTAATTCACCGTCGTGCTATTGAGGTTACTGTGAATTGTTTCGCATTTATGCTATTTATTTGGCACAAATATTGTTTTGCTAAAACTATTTTCAAGTGTTTTGCTAGTTTGTTAGTAAAAAAATGTTCGCCGACTGTCGTTTCAAATTACGATGCGAATGTTCTGATATTGTATTAACATGTCTAAAGTTTGGGAACATTTTCGCATCAATAGTGAAAATGACAAATATGCAATTTGTAATAATGGTAGTGCGCAAATTTCACGGAGCGGTACTTATAAATCTACAACCAATTTAATGAAGCATTTGAAATCCCGGCACACATTACTACCAGAAAAAATAGTCTTTGAAGAAAAACAAACTTTTGTTTACAGCACTGTCACCAACTAAGTCAAAAGGTACCACAGAAAAAAGTAGTGCTACCTTTGAACCCATTTTGAACAAAGATGTTATGTTATCGGCGTTATCGCCTGTTAAAGAACCTTGTCTAAATGTTGAACTTCTTTGTGCACAGCCTAGTACTTACTAGCAAACAAACTTTATGTGAAAATGCTTCTTCACTGGTAATTGAAAAAAAAAAAACCTCAACATTTAATCCTAAGTCTATAATTATCCTTTATACATGTTATTATCATTATGTAATGCATTCAATTCTTAAGTAGTTTTAATTATGTGACCAGAATTACCAGGAATCGAAAACTGGAATGACTCGGAATCGAGAATCGAAATTTAGGAATCGGTACTGGTATCGGAATCGATAAAAATGTGTACTCAACCCATCCCTAACTTCTTTCCACTGGTTTGCTGCCTCTTAGTCTGCATCTTTGTCCTCCCCACAAACAACCTTCCATGATATAACATGTCGTTCCCGGAACCGTTGCAACCACCCCAAACTGGATTGGAAGTCTTGAATGCTCATAACTCATAAGCAATGCAAACTGTTTTGCTTTAGCTTGCAACTTTGGGCCAGTTACTGGAACATTATTTGATCATACTTCCCTCAACCATTTGTTCAAGGCATCTTCCAAACTTTGATGATCGTCAGAACGAAGCCTTTTGCGGTCACAACCAAGCAAAGGTTCTTCATACATCTTTTCAATCTTTGCCCGGTCTTTTACAATGGTACTAACTGTCGTCGCCGCAATGCCGTATGTTTTCGCAACTGCAACTTGCTTTTTCCCCTTGTCTAGTTCTCTGAGTATTTCCACTTTTTCCTTAAGCGTGAATTGCTTTCGTTACTTTTTATCTCCAGGATCACTCATTTTGTAGCACAAATACAATGCGGTGTCTAAATAACGTAACCTGAAAATAAACTCAACAATAACAATAAACAATTCCGGCACAGACGTCAAACAGTATATTAGCGTAGCGTCACACTTTTGTCTAAATAATTGAAACTTCTCTCAAACTTCCGTGTTTCGATGTATCGAATGTGTTTGTAACTTTGTTTTGAGGGTTTAGAGGTTAGATAATATGGTGCTGTGGTATTTGTGTATGTTTGTTCTATAGGGGTGTGCGAATAGTGGATTTTGATGGTCGAATATTTTCGAATCGAATAGTTGTAATATATATATTTTTTATATGTTACCACACTGAACAATGGCGGGTTTTCATATATTTAGTTTATACAAGATATTTTCTGTGAATGAAACCACAAAAATAAGTTCACAGTACTTTTAAGAGTTATTGAGGACATAAATTTTTATTTCATATATAATAATATTTAATAATTGTTATCTATTGTTTTTTCCTTTCGGTTACCACAATGGAAAAATTTGGATAAAAAAAAATGTGTTTACAAATTAATTTCATTGTACTTTAAACATATATGACCGGAAAAACTCTGTGATTAACTTAAATACTCAAAACTAGTATATAAAAAGGTTATCATTGAATAAAATATTTGAAACAGTTAATTTTAACGGTTTTGTAAACAATTGCAACCGTTCATAAAAAATACGGTAGTCGTTGGCATTCCTGCTAACTATATTCGTTTGGAAATGGCTTCATGTTTACGTTTACCGACTGGCTTTTGAAACAAGTTGGTTTAATGTAGGATGATTTTGGTTTGGTTTTTTTCTTGAAATGAACCTTTTTAAAAATACATTGCGGTTATGTTAGTAAGAATGTATAAATACATTAGAAGCTGGTGAAAACCGAAGCTATTGGAACCACCACGAGAAATAAAACACAGCCATGTAAATACCGTATTGGCCCGAATATAAGGCGACTATTTTTACATAAAAAAGAGGTGAAAAAATTGGATGTCGCCTTATTTTCGCACCCAAGACGTCAGCACCGCAAACATTAGTTCCAAGCTGAAAGCTACAGTAGAAACATTGTTAAAATGATCACGATTTTTTATATTAACTAAAACTTTGTTACCTCACACGGGGAAAACGATAAATCAACCCAATATTGCAGTAATTCACAATTGTTTAAAGTTGAAAATTAAAATATTTGTTCTTGAGTAAAAATGTGAATGTTGAAGCATCTCAAAATGGCAACCTTTTATTACAAGATTCATATTAAACTTTGTATACAATCGCGTGTTAACATTTACGGTAATTTAATTTCAGATTTTTAACTGAAATATTTGTACTAAAATATCACAGCTATTTTCAGAACGATTGTTTACGTTTACAAAAAGAACATTTTGGATGTAATGTTTGGAAATTCAGGGCTGCCAACTGTCTTTCCACAATATTTCTTTGTTGTAAAACGAACATTGCCGAACACATACGAAGATGCCATATTTACAGGAATTTGTTACGTTGCTTCAAAAGCTATTTTAATAATTTCACAGTAATCCACTCTTTATTTATGTAAAAACCTTTCAAACAAAATAATTATTATAGATTATTCTTTAAAATTCATAGGACAGAGACTCTTTGTCAGAGAGTAATATGGACAAATATTCGCGGTCACGTCACCGAAGTTATTCATGGCCGTATGCTTTACCATGGCAGCTAGCCACTTGTTTTGTTCCGGCAAGCTGCATTCTTTGTTTTTGTTTGCTTTGTTACGTTTAACACACTACTAAATAGTAATACATAGCTTAAGTGAAACGGAAAGTTAAATGCGGTATACATAAATGCAAACAGGATTTATCAACATAATATGTATGTCTAATGAATTTTTACATTTGTTTGTCTCCTGAAAATGCAGGTCGCCTTATATTCGGGCCAATACGGTATTTCGTATTCGCAATTTTAAATTTTGCTATTTGACTTACGAATGCGAATAGTTCGTCAGTTACTATTCACAACTATTCGTGTTTACGAATATTCGCACACCCCTATTGTTCTACAACATTAATCATTTAGCTGGAAATTTATTCACCAGTTTAAGTAAAATTTGGTGTAGTAATGCCACGCTACTAGTAGAATTTATACATTATAGTGAAAATATGATACTTTAAACTGAAACCGTTTTGCATGGTGAAGATACGATTTTTGGCAGGGACTTAAAAAAAAGTGAAATTTACGTTATAGTGAGGTACGTTGTACCGGTATTCTACTGTATTTTGTTAGGTATCTTGCACCGAGTCTTCTTGGGCTCGATGCCCGTTTCCTGTTTCCAGGGGTGTACAGGGGTATAGATGATCGAGCTGGTCTTGCGGCAGGATTCACAGTCGGCTGGTATGTTGGCAAGGGGGACGAGGAGTCTCACCTTGGTGTGGTTGTCTGTCTTAGGTTCCCCTCTCCTGTGGCTGGGCAGTCTTCTGGCAGGGCGACGCAGGGGTTGCGGGAGCTTCTGTCTCCGGGCTGGTACTGGATCGGAAAAAGTCGCTTGCAGTTCCTTGGTTGAGGTGGATTGGTTCGCACTAGGATGTTCTGGAGAGCCAGTGATGGGTGACAGAGGGGCTGGGAGGTGTTGATAGAGATGCATACATTGTGGCAAAAATAAAAATAACTAATAAAAATTTACCCAAGTGTTACTTTGAATCCATGACTACACTACTTCAAATCATGCTGTAGTTTATTGTTGTCGTTACCTACTTCAGAACTGCACAGATTGAACAATATTACTTCGAGGTGTGAGTGGTGCTGCAATCCTATGTTCTTCAATTGTATTAGGATGTGTGGGCTGGTAATATGACCAAGTGCTGGTTGTTGCAGGCCGGCACAAAGCGGGGATCGCCTGGGGCGTCTGGCATCCCACGTGTTGGCCCAGCAAAGCTTCTACCCCCTGTACCCTTCAGACGAGTCACTGAGCGTGGACGCAGAGTTGTGGGAGCAGCACGCACGTTTGCCTGTGTCTCCGCACCTCCTGCTGCTGCCTTCAGACCTGCGCTTCTTTATCAAGGTGCCTGCACTTTCTGTAGGCTGTCTCGGCTACTGTTTGACATTATTCCATGACATCTTGTACGATTGTGACAGACACAACTGGTAACCAGTGTGGAAAGTTAATAATGTTTCTCCAGCCCAAGTGAAACCTGGAAACTAACAAAACGGAGCAGAAAGAATTTTATATCTGTGAAAATATGCTGGCTACAATAGCTAGTTATGCTGGCCAGAATAATTATACTTTGGAAGTGTCAACAAGCATTTCGTTTGACCAGCCAATAGTAAAATACATCTACACATCCATTCACCACTTTACTGTGTGTGTGTGTGTGTGTGTGTATACACACATACATACACATATGCTTGTTGACACTTCTAAAGTATAATTATTCTGGCCAAATAGAGCAAATTGTGAAGGAAATGGCATCAGAAGTGTGGCAGTAATTTACTGTTGACTGCAAACAAACTGAATTCAATGTAGGCAATAAGTTTGATGGACAATTTAATATTTTAATTCTTTGAAAGTTCACCATCATTGTATTTATTTCCATTATTGTAACATTTTTTTTTATTCCTATGTTTTAAAGGAGGGTGTATGTAGATTTCTTGAGGTAATTACTAGATTGATATAGTAAATTTTAGTTTTATTAAGTGTTCTCTATATTATTTTGAACTAATTTTTTTATTAATACATATTACATTTAGTAATAGGTTGATGTGTTTACTTTAGCTTGAAACAGTGCTTTCAGTGCTTTTTTTGTAGCCAAAACAATAAATAGTTTATTACTTAAAACACCTCATGTCATAAATAATGTGTGAATAATATTTATTTTATTGTTTAAGTCAGAACCGAGAACCGAGAACTGATTTTTAAGAACCGGTACCGAACCGAGAACCGGGAAAAAACAGGAATTGACCCATCACTAGTTGTGAGTTAACTTTTTGACGTAACAACGTCTAATAAATCGATGAACGCCGGCTGCACACACAAAAAAGTGTCCCGTTATGCACATGTCCCACTACGATGTGTCGCATTACGCTCATTGTCTTCCGCGGAAACCAGGCACTCATTAATACATATTTTCCTTTGTTTATCACGAGGGGCGTTATTATTAATGAATTATAAATAAAATTTTGTGCCCGGGGTCACAATTGTATATCATTTTGAGCACTGGAAGACATACAAACGTAAAATATTCTTGATTAATTTTAATCTCGGCCCCAGCACATCACAACCTTCTGGGTTGGAGATTAAAGCCGAAATTCTTTCTTAAACTTACTAATACTTTTTTATTAGCTGCAAGGGCATTTTTATTAAATTCTACGTTTAATTTCACGACGATCAAACTTCGTCGTTAAATGTGTAATTGCGAAAAAGCGTAAAACATTCTCGACGATCTTAAAGTTGGTATAAACATGGCGGCCGACTAGCAGCCGACAATATATTTTTAATTTCCCGCCTACCACTATAAGAAATAAACATGGCGACTGCATACGTTTTTAAAACTTCCACAACACAAAACAAAATTTTTATAAATATATATACAACATCTGAAACTATTATTTCCAATATGGCCTCGTGGCCGTGCAGTTAGCATCTCTGACTACCAATCCAAAGGTTGACGGATGGAATCCCAGCCGCCGCGATACTTTCATTTTCGTACTTGTAAAAATAAATACGGAGTGCACGACACTACAAAAGTAATAAACATATTTGAATTAATGAGTGCAAATAAAAGTAAATATATCAAATAAATTGTAGATTTCATTTCACTCCTTGTTTGTATCCATACAAAATAGTGATAATTCAATAAAAATGATTCAATTTTATTCATAAAAGTATGCAGAAGTAGATATTATCATAAAAAGGATAGAAAAATTAAAAAAAATTACTTCTTCAAAGAATAACATAATTTTAATGTCTAAATAGTTTGGTTGCAAAAACCTATTACGGCTGAGTCACAGGCCGAATTGGATATTTCATTTTCGTCTGGATCAATCATTTTATCAATTTTTGTTATGACGTCACGTTAAACTATCGTCCGTAAACCGACTTTACAGAAAACCAATTTTTTTTTATATATATATATATACAGTAGAATCTCGTTATAAAGTACATCAATAAAGCCTCAACTTTTATACTTAGTAATGTAAGTACTTTATTTTGAAAGTTACCTTTAAAACGTAGTATTTTTGAATTTTTAAAAATAAAGTATTAGGGGATTAAATGTTACATTAGCTTGGAAGCAAATATTTGTAAAACAACAAGAATTTAAAAAAAAAAAAAATACTGAACCTAATTCAGTAGCCTGAATTCTAGGCCTCCATATACAAAATTTATATGGGTTAAACTATTTTGCAGATCTGTACATTTATTGGGATAGAATTCCCTCATCATCTCATAGGCAAAGTCTCTTGTGACCAGCAGATACAGATGACTGTTCATACAGTTTAATAATTTTTTCGCGATCTTTTATTATTGTTGACAGTACAGTGGGCACCAAACCAAACGACCGTGCCACATCTGCATTTATCCTGCCTTTGTCAACTTCTTTTAAAATTTCCACCTTTTTCTTTCAAAGTAAACTGCTTGCGTTTCTTTTTATCTTTTTGGCCATCCATCCTGATTAAAATATCAAAAATATTGTTTGCCTCGCGCCACGTCAAACGTAAACAAACCTTGCATCCATAGATAACGATAGCACCACACTAGTAGCGCGCGTCGCGAGCATGGCTATGCCAGGCGACATTCCTATCTTCATGGCAACACAAATAAAGCTTGTCGGCCATGTTGTGACACCAAACAGTTCAAAACTTAACCTGCATAAATTAACATTGGATATATGTTAAAATATAATTTTTATTTAACGTTTGTATATGCGTTAATAAAAACTTTTAGAACGTGCTCTACAAATAACCAAAAGCTGCGCAGCTAAAAACAATTGTTTTGAAGAGAGGCGAGACAGCAATCGATTGTTTAGATAGTCTCGTGCACTAAAGTGTGTGATCCATGGAGGAGGAAGAATTGCGCGTTATACTGTACTATGATTCTATGAATCATTGAGACATTGTTTGTTTACGTTTTATACTTGTTAACGATTCTTGAAAGCGATAAAAATTAATCATAATGTACATTTATATTAATGAACCCCGTCGCAAACACAGTAACAATTATGTAAAATTTTCCTGATAACTGGAAAGAATGGTAGTTGTAATGAAAGGTAGGATACGTTTTTAATGTTAAAGTGAAATATTTTTACATTGTTTACATCAGTGTTTTGAGCGGGAATTTAAAATCATATGTTGAACTGAAAGATACGTTATTCTGAAGTACGTTGTAACGGAATTTCACTGTACAACTGTTAATATTTTTCAGTTCGTACTTCTGTAATTTTTGTGTTTGGTGCAGTGGTTTTACTGGGTAATAGTTTCTTAAAAACAAACAATATTGGCACATGGGACATGTATAGTTATGCAATCAAATCTGCACAATAAAGGAAGTAACTCCTTGTCAGGCTGTTTGGGAAAGCGATGCAATACCTGAACGTCTATGCATAAGCTGTGTGTGATTGTGGTGTTGACACTGCATGTTATGGTGATTGCAGGAGCTAAGTGGCTGTGTTGTGGTAAACCCGGAACGCCTGGCTAAAGGCGTTGTGGGCGGCAGCTTCGCTCGACTGGTCGTCAGTGTGGTTGAGGATCACACAAGCGTCTCCGGTGAAATTGTTAAGATCTAATAATACCATGTTCCTGCCCAAGTCTGTTCAATAAACTGTTAACTTACCACTCAAAGGTCTTCTTTATTCTGGTATTATTTTTATTTCAGTTTTTTACCTTTAGTATGATCTTAAAAAATTTTAATTTCTGTGTCCTGTATCATAATCCAATTTGCTTCTGAGACTGAATTGTTATTTTTCTCATTGTGTAGTTTTTTTTATATATATTAGCAACATTTAGTCTTCATTTAGGAACTTTTAATTGCTTTGAACTTGTTTTGAGGGTAGATAAACTAATCCTAGCGTGAAACATTATTAAAACATTTTTCAATGAATATGTGTACAAAAAACTTCTTAGCTGCAAAAGAAAAATTCTCTGTTCTACATACATAAAAAATGTTATTAAATTAATTTTAATCTTTTCATATCATAACTAAAAGTAAGTGGGGAATATTGTTACAAATGTACTAGAGACAAGGCCAGAAGCGAGCCAGTCACCTAGGCCGTTTGCCTCCAGGTGGGGTGGTGTTACACATATGCCACAATAGGGCATTTGATACATATACAGTCAAACCTCAATCTATCGAACTCCCATGTATCGAGTGTCCGTGTTTATCGTATACTTTCTACGGTCCCGGCAAAATTGCCATACAACTAAGGTTAAAAAAAGTCCGCTTGTACCGATGTTCTCGTTATCTTTTTGTCCGCATTGATCGTACAAAATATGTGGTCCCGTCACTATAAATTATAATAGATGATCGTTTAACCATAAAGATTTTGCAGAAATAACCATTTCTTAGAAATAAACCTTCATAAAAACAGTAACGATAGTATACAGTAGTAAAAATCACCTTAAATCTGCAGCCAAGTAATGGAGCATGTAAATATGAAGAAAAGACAAATTAACAACAACTTACGAAGAAATATGGATGATGTACCATAACTACAGTACAAACCCAATTGTTATCCTAAGATAATTATCATAAAAACAACTACAGATTCTTTGTCGATACCATAATTACTACAGAAGCACGATAGCTACCACATTTGCACTACAGTTACCGTAACAACCGAGATGCATATTTACCGTGACAGTAATGTATTTATTTATGACATATTAAAATTACAGAACATTATTGAAAAAAAGGATGTTAAATTTTTATATGTACGTTTGGCACATGTTGCGAAGAAATAATGTGATCTGAAAGAATGCAGTACTACTACGAAAAGTAAAAAGGTTACTCGTGGATTTTTAGGTTATGGCAGTCTCGTTTTTCAGTAATATCGGCCGAAAATTAACAAGCTTATCGGAAGTCGGCAGAAATGCCGATTCAACTAAATATTGGCAAAATCGGCTTCTTCAGTACAGCTCTACATTTGATGACATGAGTAAACATATTTCAGACTACAGGACATTGAAAATAACTTTAATTTCCATGTAGATTTATTGTGCGTATGTTTTTTTTTTGCAAGTGTAAATTGAATTAAGTAAAATACTTCCATTTTTATTTATTTTTCAAATGATTTAACTTTAATGACAAGTAACTGATATTTTTCTGACACTAATTTTGAGGTTCAAATATTAGTTTTTAACAATTCTCGAGTGAAGTCCGCATCTACTGAATTTTTTTTTTGGTCCCCAGAAAAACAATAGATAGAGGTTTGACTGTACTCTCTTTTGCACTAGTGTAACTTAAATGTCCCCTTAGAATTACTTTGGGAGACTGGTGGATCTTTTAGTTTTAAAGGTAAAACAATAAAAAAAAAGAGGGGTAATTTGGTCTTAATACAAGTGCCTCTATATTTATTTGACCATTAAAGTCCCCGCCAAAAATCGTATCATCATGCAAAATGGTTTCAGTTTACTAGCTTTTTAGAGCAGTCCTAAAACCAGGTTGTTGTAAATATCATATAAAGAAAAATAATACATGGAAAAAGTTTAATTATAGGTTCTTTTTATTTTAGACAAAATTATAATATTAAATCAGCTAACAGTCAGTATAAAGCTAGACGTTGCAGATATATAACGAATACAGTAGAACCCTGTTATAATGTTTTTCAAGGGAGCACAAGAAAAAAACGTAAGCAGGAAATCTCAATTTAGCACTTAACAATGTTCGAGCATTGTACCAATGGACTCACCAAGCTATTTAAACAACTTTAATGTTAAAACCAAAGATAGTATTCTTGATATATAAATTTTCTGAAACAAGCCAACAAATTTTCAACTTCGTCTTGTTCCCTGGTTAAATTTTGTTTGTCTTTAAAGATACACTGCCACATTTTTTTGTAAAATTGTCTCACGATTCATGATGACAACATTAAGAGTGAGAACGTCTACTCCTTCGCCACCTGAAAATGTTTAATTTTGGGATTCCTATGTATGAATGGAAAAAAAAATTATTTGTAAGCAATAGAAAACACTTTTAGTTATGCCCTCGCTCAATGGTTGGCAACTTAAATATCGTAGGACTATGTACGTGCATCTGAATACCCACTGGAATGGCAAGGAAGAGAAGAGTTGGCTAAGGGTGCCAACTGACACGTAACTATGAACATTGTGTACCTTCAGTATATTGCATAAAATTGTATTTTAACAAACTTCATGTATTGTATGGCAGTGATTGTAAACATAAACATACATAAAGGAAACTTTTTATCATAAGTGTTGGAATAATTTGGTTTTAAAACATTTTTTCCCCATTTATTGAATGTTAGAAAGCAAACATTATAAGCAGGAAATTACACTATTTATGAACGTTATATGCAGGAAATAAATGCATTGTCCTTATGGGGGAAATATTGGGACTTTAAAAATATGACGTTATAAGCAGGAAAACATTATATGCAGGAACATTATAACAGGGTTCTACTGTACTACAAATAGTAAACAAGTTATGATTCTTGATAAGTCACATCCCGTATAAGAACGAAAAGACCTAATCTTTTGAACGAATCATTACACGGAACTGATTCAAATGAATTGATACGGTAAAAAGAATTGTTCTGCCCATCACTAGTTACAAACAGTTGTGTGCACTAACATAGATTATACCGTACGTAGTATGCGACGTGAGCAACACACCATTCCATACATCAAAACACGGAAGTTTGAGAGAAGTATTAATTATTTAGACAAAAGTGTTACGCTACGCTAATAATATTGTTTGACATCTGTCCCGTATTTGGTTATTGTTATTGTTGAGTTTATTTTCAGGTTACGTTATTTAGACACCGCATTGTATTTGTGCTACATAATGAGTGATCCTGGAGATAAAAAGAAACGAAAGCAATTCACGCTTAAGGAAAAAGTGGAAATACTCAGAGAACTAGACAAGGGGAAAAAGCAAGTCGCAGTTGCGAAGACATATGGCATTGCAGCGACGACTGTTAATACCATTGTAAAAGACCGGGCAAAATTTGAAAAGATGTATGAAGAATCTTTGCTTGGTTGTGACCGCAAAAGCCTTCGTTCTGGCGATTATCAAGGTTTTGTAGATGCCTTGAACAAAACTTTGAGGGAAGTATGATCAAATAATGTTCCAGTAACTGGCCCAATGTTGCAAGCTAAAGCAAAACAATTTGCATTGCTTATGGACATTCAAGACTTCCAAGCCAGTTCGGGGTGGTTGCACCGGTTCTGGAAACGACATGGTATATCATGGAAGGTTGTTTGTGGGGAGGACAAAGATGCAGACTCAGAGGCAGCAAACCAGAGGTAAGAAGAAAAGTTGGAGAGTATTTATAAATCATACTCAGTAGACAATATTTTCAATGCTGATGAAACTGCATTTTTGTACAAGCTTTTGCCGAACAGGACAATGGCATGTAGGGGTGTAAAATGCACTGGAAGGAAAAAAGCAAAGGAAAGGTTGTCAGTGTTGTTTTGTTGCAACGCCACAGGTACAAAAAAAATTGAGAACATTTATTATTGGTAAACACAAGTCTCCCAGGTGTTTCAAAGGAGTTTCTTGTCTTCCTGATGATTATGTAAGCAACACCCGTGCATGGATGATAAGAGAACTGTTTTCAAACTGGCTCATGAAAACTGATAAGGACATGAAGAAAAAGGGAAGAAAAATTATTTTGTTAGTAGACAACTGTGCAGCACACACTGTTGATCTTCGACTGGAAAACATCAAACTGATGTTTCTGCCATCGAACTGCACATCTCAGTTACAGCCCCTTGACCAAGGCATTATTCAGAATGCCAAAGTACATTTTCGAAAACGTCATGTTGAGAGGTTGCTCATCAATATTAGGTTGAAAGTGCCCACCAACATCAATGTTCGTCAGGCAATTGAGATGATTACTGGTGGATGGTGGAATGTTCAGCTAGAGACGTAGAAACTATTGCCAACTGCTGGAGAAAGTCTTGCATTGTGAACTGTAACACTGACGAGCTCACTGCAACTTCATCAGACCAGGATGCAAGCCATACTACAGCACAAACATATGAAAGCAATGACATTGACCCTGAAGAAGTGTCAACCTCCATGCAGTGTGATGCTGTTTCATTCACAGACTATGTCTCTGTGGATAATGAAACAGAAACAACACCAGTGTTGACTGACGGTGACATCGTTAGTGAAGTTGTGTATATACTTAAAAACTGTGCCGGATCACCGACAAAGTTACCAAGCAGCTTACCGCGGCTATATCTTGAAGTCCACTGCTCTACCAACGGACAGTGTTGCCACATGACTACTTGCAGGAGTAGTATCCATCCGCCGAATCCAACGATAAGCACAACACCTTTATTATTTTACCGAACATTAACGCCCGCCGAGACCGGCTGAGGTCTCCAGCATAATCATAACACAATTTACACTATATACAGTATGGTATGTCACTTGATGCACCAACACTATTGTTGTGGGAGATGATACAACTTATGTACTGGACGCCGCAGTTCTCCTTTCTGTGTGCGTACGTCTACCACTCTTGTGATGCCATCATTCCCAGGGTGGAGTTTGACGACTCTCGCTAGACACCATGACAGGGGTGGGACACGCTCTTCTCCCACCAGGACTAGCTCTCTCACCTGAAGACCAGGCTGTGTCGTGTGCCATTTACCCCGAGGCTGCAGCTGATGTAAGTACTTTTGATACCACCGTGTCCAAAACTGGTTGGCAAGTGCACATACCATTTTCCATCTCCGAGATAAACAAAGATCGCTATATCTATTCTTCTCGTAAGGCTCGGGCAGCGAGACCAGAGGCCGACCAATTAGAAAGTGACCCGGGGTAAGGGCAGCCATGTCATGCGGGTCAGAAGAAACGGGAGTGAGAGGCCTAGAATTCAGAACAGCCTCCACTCGAGTAGTGAGCGTCATCAATTCCTCAAGAGTCAACACTTGGCTGCCAGTGATTCGCCTTAGATGGTATTTTGCTGATTTCACCGCAGCTTCCTAGAGTCCTCCTTGGTGAGGAGAGGCAGGAGGCAAAAAATGAAAGGTGATCTCATGCGACATAGCAAAGCTTTCCACTAAGGGGGATTTAAGAAGCTGTTTAAAAACCTGGCCCAGCTGTCTCGAAGCACCGATAAAATTAGTGCCACAATCAGAGTACAAATGAGGGCATGGACCTCGTCTTGACACAAATCGAGTGAGAGCAGCAACAAAACTTTCTGAAGTCAGGTCGGTAACCACCTTTAAGTGCACAGCTTTTGTGATAAAACATATGAAAATGCAGAGATAGGCCTTCTGGGCAGCACACTTCCGCAGCTTGTTGGTTCGGATATGGAGTGGACCAGCATAGTCCATCCCAGCCCGCTGAAATGTGCCAGCTGGTGTGACACGTGCAGCAGGTAAATCAGCCATCAGGGGGGATTTATTGACAGGCCGACATCGAAAACAGCGATTACATTTGAACACTCGATCGAATCAGAGACCAGGCTGACAAAACCCAGAACTGTTGCGATAACAGGGACTGAAGGAGTTGCGTTGGGGCATGCAAATGCTTCAGATGGTAATATTCCACCAAGGCTTCAACAGCAGGATGGTCCTTAGGCAAGATAATAGGGTGTTTAGCTGAAAATCCAATATCTGCATTAGACAACCGTCCGCCCGCCCTGACAACACCCTGTTCATCCAAAAAGGGGGCCAGACGCTGTAGTCGATTGGAACAATTTTCTTGTCCCCGTAGCTGTCTCAACTCTTTATGAAAACATTCACGTTGAATACACTTACATATGTGAAGTGTTGCTAGTTTCAATTCTGCTGTGGTTAAATTTCCTGAGTTACGATGATGTTTGCGACAGTTGTTGATAAACCAAAGTACATAGGCAATAACTCGAACCAGTTGGGGCCAAGACTGCAGTTTCCAGAACACTGCAAATTCTTCAGGAGGTTCATTGGTGTTCACCAAAACAAATGATGATGCCTTTAGTTTTGGAATTTCATTGGCATCATGGGTCATAGCAGACACAGGCCAATGATCATGAGGGTCAACCAACCATTCAGGTCCATGCCACCACAAGTCATGAGCCACAAACTCTGAAGGCAATAACCCACACGTAGCACAATCGGCTGGGTTTTCACAGGACGCCACATGTTTCCAACACTGAGGGGGGACATACTCCTGAATTTGAGCAACTCGATTGGCAACATAGGTCTTCAAAAGATAGGGTTGGGTTCTTATCCACGAAAGAACAATGGTGGAATCAGTCCAAGCATAAATATCAGCAATGTTTAAGTGTTGGACTAGGAATGCCCGACAATAGTGTAATAATTTGGCTAAAAAATGGCCACCACACAATTCGAGACGAGGAAGTGAGACTTGTTTTAGTGGAGCCACGCGTGATTTAGCCAACAGAAGATGAACACATACCTCCCCTTGAGTATTGCTACTCCGCAGATAGACAGCTGCAGTGTATGCTCGTTCTGAAGCATCTGAAAAGGCATGCAACTGACTGTACTCTCACAAGGACCTATGAACCGAGGTATAGTAAGGGTTTCCAATATGGACAAACTATCACGAAATTGATCCCATTTCTCCTTGCTCGGTGATGGTAGCACTTCATCCCAATCCAACCCTTGGGTCCACAGCTACTGGAACAGGATTTTTGCCCACACTACGACAGGTGACAACCAGCCCATAGGGTCATATATCCGAGCTATCTGTGATAAGACAAATCGTTTTGTTGCAACACCAGTGGTAACAGAAAGGCAATAGGAGAAAACATCCTTTTCAGGATTCCACTGTAAACCAAGAATGTTGACAACTGGTTCAGATGACAAATCCAACAATTTTGGAGTTTCGCGATGTAGTTCAGGAACATCATCCAAAAGATGAGGCTGGTTGCTACACCATTTTCTGAGTTCTAAACCACCTAAACTTGGGAGTTCAATCAACTGAGCCTTTAACAAGCGGGCTACCTCCAGTGAAGGAGCACCTGTGACGATATCAACAACGAAAAAATGTGATTCAAGAGAGCATTTTGAGCTAGAGGAAACTTATTACCCTCATCAGCTGCCAGCTGGTGTAGGGTCCGAATGGCGAGGAACGGTGAAGGCGATAACCCATATGTTACAGTGTTAACCTGAAAAACCGATAGTGGAAGAGAGGGATCAGTACGCCAGAAGATCTAAAATATCTTCTTCAAAACAAAAACAAAAATATGATGTGGAGATGACATGTTTTTTGGTTTGGGGCTAAATTGGTTGAGTGCATATTTCACGCATTGTAATATCGGACACGTGGGTGAGTACTTTGGATTTTTTTTGTTGAAGTCTTCATCAAGGTATTTTTGTGAAAAGCAGATTAACGGTGCCATATTTTATGTATCCAAGACGTGCAGATGTAACCTAACCTTGTGTGTAATTTTGTGCTGGTGTCGATCTCGGTCCTTGTTTCGTTGCGGCTGTTAGGCATACGGTATTACGTTTGGCATCCTCGTATTTCTCTCTTTGAAATGGGTTTCAAAGCATTTGTGCTCAGGTTCAATCTTCAGGAAACACAGTTAAAGCGCATAAGTGAAAGGATACGGGCAATAATAAGCATCTCCTGATGTCACTATTGAGGCTGTGCATAATTAACGCTTTGGGTCTTCAACTAGACACCGTTGAAGCGGCCGTCAATGCTCTATGCAACAAATTCTTACAGTAAGATCCTTTTCCCGAGGAGTTTGATGAAAGCGTCTGACGCCGTCCCCGTTGCCTAATCTGAGTTTACGTAAATTTAAGCTGGTAGGTTAATTTTGAATCTCAAAAGGGGGGGGGGGGGGGGTTCCTGGCCTCGTGGCGGTAGGCAGGGATGCGGCGACAAAGGACTCCCCGGGCTGTTATGGCCTCCCAGGACGCCTTATTAATGAAACACACGAGTTCTTTTGGTTATTTATTACGTCGCACACTCTACAGGTCACACCTTCACGTGACTGGCCGCTTCATCGTCGACCTAAGCTCCGCGCACCTGAACCTGCTAGGGTCTCTGCGAGAGTATACGGACGTGGCGTGAAGCGTGCGGACGATCGGTCCCGCAGATTAATTAAGAAAACATATGACACTGAGTGATTGCGATTAGTCCCGCACAGGAGAATGATTACTTATTAAAACACGTTACACTGAATTACTGCGATTAGTCCCGCACAGGAGAATAATTACTTATTAAAACACGTTACACTGAATTACTGCGATTAGTCCCGCACAGGAGAATAATTACTTATTAAAACACGTTACACTGAATTACTGCGATTAGTTCCGCACAGGAGAATATGCATGAGCGGATAGTCCGCGGGGTGGCGAAGGCCACGTTAAGCTGGGTACGGACACGTGAGAATCTGGGACGATATCGTACACGTGGCCGCGGCAAGTCCCAGTTGATGACTCGTCCGAATGTTTGTGGTCGCGTTTGGCGCGGTGCCGCCCTGCGTGGGCCAAAACCTATGTCCCGAGGTGGGACGTAATAGCGTGAGGCGCAGGTGCCACGACGGGTCACCTAATTGCTTACGTAAAATATAAAAATCCCTGATGGGATACACATGTTATTAAAAGACCGCGCGAGGTTGCTAACGGCCGATTTGGGCCGACCGGGGAGCTGATATAAAACGTTTGGACTATATTTACCTATTGCAGTTACATGGTGTTGGCGCGAAAATTGAAGGCTCCCCGTGCGTGGGCTGCCGGCCCGGGCGAGTGCTGGATGGCGACTGACTAACCTCCCTGGCCGCCGGGGCCAGGGAGGGGGGAAATTCCGCGGGAAAACTGCGGAGCGCGGGAAGATGACTTCGGCCAGTTTTGTGAATTATACCCTTGTAACATATGATCATTTAACTAACATTAATTATTGAATGGTTTAGATTTCTTAGTTTTTGTTTATATTATAAAATGCCTAAGAAACAATACCCTTGCGCAGTGCCACACCCGGCCGGGCGCTTTGCACACGTAGGAGGCTGTGACTGACGTCACGCCGTTCGGGGCACTGCACTACGTTGCGCGCGCGGGCGCGTTCGGGGCGCGGCACTTATCAGGTGTTGAGGACACATAACGGCCTGTGCTCTCAGAGGGAGCACTGGCGGCGGCGTCACGTCCTTTCTGCTAAACATGATAGTTGTTTCACCTTGTTGTCTGAAACACGTTGCCTTGTTAATTCCTTCCTCACTCGACATGTTGTGCAAAGTGAACCTAGTCCACCTGGAGCTGATAGTCCTGTGAAAGTAAGACTTCCAAAAATTGATATGCCCGTATTTTCGGGACAGTGGGAGGAATGGCCCATGTTTTCTCAACTCTATCAGGCTTCCATTCACGGTAACAACTCATTGGCAGATGTTGAGAAATTTCAGTATTTGGTGGGCTGTCTCAAAGGAGAAGCATTGCAAGTTGTGAGAAATCTCCCTATTATGTCAGAAAACTATTCTGTAGCTTGGGAACTGCTGACCAATCAGTATCATAATCTCAGAAAATTAACAACATTATACATAAACAGGATCCTTGACTTCCTATGAACACAGCTAATCTGAAATCGTTGCGGCATTTCGTAAATACCTTCAATGAAAATGCTCGAGCCTTGAAGGGCTTTGACTGTGACATCACTACAGATAATCCACTGCTTGCTATTATCCTCATGAGAAAGTTAGATTTGGAAATTCGCACAAAGTTTGAAACTTCTCATGCAGGTTGTAACGACACAATACCCAAGGTATCGGAAGTGATAGATTTTCTTCAAGCAAGAGTCTCCACCATGGACTGTGCAGGTGATGCAGGGACCCGGCCTGGTACCTGTCAAACAACACATCGAACAAACCAGTTCAAACCATCCTACTCTTCCCACCCACCTAAATCTGTATTTGTTGCCAGTTCTGAACCCCAAATGCCAAGGCCTTGTGTGGTTTGCCAGCAAACATGTGATTCTATTTATCGATGTTCTGATATTGTCAATTCTTCACTATCAGACAGACGTGCGATTGCACGACACAAGATACTCTGTTTTAATTGTCTTGGAACATCTCATGCGGTAGCCTCTTGCTTGTCAACACAAACTTGTTTCCGATGTAAACAGAAGCATCATACATTGCTTCATATTGATGGTCAGACTGATGTTGAAGGTCAAAACCAGAGTTCAGATGGTATTCACAAGGCCTCTGAACAATTTGTCGGTGTCTCGTCAGCTCAAGGTCGCACTTCCGTTTTACTGTCCACTGCCTTGGTTATTGTTTATGATTCAGATAATCGTCCCCATGTGATGCGTTGTCTTATGGACAATGCTGCCAAAGCATCATTCATTACTGAGCCAGCTGCTAAGATTCTGTCGGTGCCTACCCAGAAGGTCAAAGAAAGGGTGTTTGGATTATCTCAAAGAGCAGTCCAATTGACTGGAATTATTGACTTCAGTCATCAGTAAAATCAAACTGTACATTCAACCACTCACTGTATGTTGTATCCAAGATCACAAATAACCTACCACGAACGACGTTTGATCCATGCGTTCGTTCTCGGTTAGGTTCCCTAGCATTGGCAGATCCTCATTTTGATAAGTCTGGTCCTGTTGATATACTACTGGGTGCCGATTTATATGCGCAGGTCTGCATGAGTGGGCGCGTGGATTTAGGTGACCACGTGCCTGTTGTACTTGAGTCCAAACTTGGATGGATGCTTCTGGGTGAGTACCCTGAACTACATGTGACTCCGGATGTGGGGCTTGTATCCATGTTTGTAGGATTAGACAGTTCTCTTGAGCTCACCCTGAAGCAATTCTGGTAAATGGAGGAACCATCTAGTGTGACGTCAAAACAACCAACTGATGATTATTGTGAAACCCACTTTGCAACCACACACTCACGAGATGAGTCTGGTAGATACAAGGTCCGGCTTCCTTTAAACCCTCAAGCACAACCTCTTGGTAATTCTCGTGTTAATGCTGAAAACAGATTCTATGCTTTAGAAAGAAAATTAGAAGCCCAACCCGCTATTAAGAGTATGTACCAAGAGTTCATGGACGATTACATTGCTTCTGGGCATATGGAACCTTCTCGCTATTCAACCCAGGGTCGGGAGGATCAAAGAAATTCCAGTTGTGTCATCCCTCATCATGGAGTGTTAAAAATGTCCAGCTCTACTACTAAATTACGGGTGGTTTTCGATGGGAGCTCTAAATCTTCAAATGGAGTGTCATTGAATGACATATTGCTTACTGGACCAAAGTTACAAAATTATATATGCGAGGTTATTTTAAGATTCAGGCTGTACATTGTGGCCTTTTCCTGTGACATACGACAAATGTACTGGCAAATATTGATCCACGAAGAGGACAGGCCATACAGATGATGATTCTGACTCTGAGGAGCCGCATGTGACAGCTACAGAAGCTATTCAGAGCTTAGAAAAACTGAAAAAATTTATCTCTAAACACGAAAAGGTTCCAGAAGGGATCAGGAATTATTTCAATGAGATAGAACATTTTGTTCAACAGAGCATCATTCAAGCTAAAAAAACAAACTGAAATAACAGATTTTTTAAAAAATAACTAAACTGAAGTCAGATGTTGGCCAAAAAATAATGTGTCTTATAATATCGTTATTTTTTTAATATATTTTTTTTCTTTGTAAAGATGATATGTATGTATGTTTCAGTACTAAGTACTTTTATTACTAAGTACAAAAACTTGAGGTCCCTGTAAGTACTTAGTACTGAAATTCTACTGTATATGTATTGACAAAAGTACCTATATTAAATTTTAACATTCTATGAGTTGTTTGACAAATATATTAAACTTATTAAATTATATGAATAAAAATATTAAAATTACAACATTTAACATATGGGTTAGCTCGAATTAGAATATTACCATTAAGTTTACATTTGGCATAATTAGAACGGAATCAAAAGCCATCAGTTAACATAAATAATCCCTAGTATTTAGAGTTATCAAAGTTCTGCAATAAATAATTTGGATGTTCCAGTCTCTTTAACGTAGTTGTCTGCTGGACACACTTAAGACATCACTAAAATCTGGAGGACTGGAGATTTGATGTTAGCTGGACGAAGGTGACATGTTACATGGTACCGGGGTACCTTAGTCGTGAATCTTCCCAGAGGAAGGAGTCGAGGGTGGTGTGGTCAAGTTCACATCCGGCTCTTGGACCCTGTCGTACAGGGAGGTGGCTTCTAGCGTCAGCAGGGTAACCCTCCAGGGTGTGATCTTCTCGAACACGCGTGGTTGTCACGGGCGTTTCCAGGATTTAAAATCATTATTATATTTAGCAAAGTTTAACTACCTCTAATAGGCACGCAGACTGACTAATTAATGATTAAAAATGAGTTATAGGAAGAACATCCCTTGCCTAGTTGACTACATATTTGCACGATGACCGGACTGAAGTCTTGTGCGACTCGCCGACGATGCGATGTTGTCAGTCTGCTCTCGCGGCGCGAAGTATTTTCGGGGCGGCAACGACTCGTAATTAAAAAGGAGAAGTCAATCAAAATAAAGGGGGGAGACTTCGGCTTTTGGACCGAAAGGTTATGAAGATTTCCGAAGGGGTGGTCGAAAAATAGTGACTTCGATATCTCGAAGTTGTTGGTACTGGCCGATGTCAGCATGACCTAATGAGGGGTGTCTGAAAAGAGAAAAGATTGACTCGCACGAGGCGACTGCTAAAGCATTGAGCTTATGGAGGGGACTAGTGCAGTGCTCTGGTGGCTTGTAAATGCACTACGGGGCACTGTTTGTTGCTTGAGGTGCCAGGGGGCAGGCGTTTAGCGGGCGTTCAAACACCCAGGGGAAATAACTCGCAACTCCGCCACGAGAGGGCAGAGGTGGTACATTCAAAGACTGATGGATGTCCTTGAGGTTAGGCCGGGGTTGGTGACCGTTCAGTGAACTGGGCCTGGTTCCCTGGAAAGGCTGGAGAGAGGGGGTGGGGTGGATACTGCGCTACTATGGGAAGTTAAGCCCGAGACGTGCCGGTAGCTTGAGTTAAATGACTCGTGTGTGTGCCTCTCGGCTGCTTGCGTCAGGAGAGCTCCTAGAAAAACAGTGCCCTAGGAGAATGCCGAGATATGCAGTCTTGATCACAGCTCGGTGGAGAATTACAGGCGACGGATGTGCATCAAAGCGAGAATAAGACGAGCGCGCCTGCTGGGTCATTAGATGGTTGGCAAAAATTAGATACAGCATTGGGAAGGGATTGGGGAACTAGCCTGACAAAGATTAAATGGGAGTGTACAGAAAGTGGAAAAAGTTTAAGTTTTAGCAGCAAAAACTGACTGGCAAAATTATTTTTCAAAATTCAAATTTAGAATTGTGCCGAAAAATGCTAATTGGTGTTACAGTGGGGTGATGCGCAGCCCATTGACAACATGTGTACGTCTTCGGATTAGATGGGTCCTCACGAAACACTCACCCAACCCCCCTTTTCTCAACGTGTACCCTCTTTAGGTGCTTGTTATTAATCCCTCAAGTCACCTGGGAATTCTGTGGGCTTCCCGAGGCTGCTCTGTGGAGTGATGTGGCTGGGATGCCATTGTTTTGGGAGCTTAGGGCATCGGGTTGGCCCTGATGCAGACTTGCTAACCTTTACGATTTTTTCGTAAAATGTACGAAAATCACGTCCGTTTTACGATTGTACGAGGATGTCTGCATTTTTTACGAATTTTAAGTACGAGACGTTTATTAAAACATGGGCTCCACACACTCGCCCACGAAGGGAAGGAGGGGATTCATGTGCGCGCGGCAAGGGGGGAGGCCGCTGAGACGTCGCGGAGCGCGGGTCGAGTCATTCGCCGGAGTGGGATGAGAGAGTGCTGTCGCGGAGTTGTGAGTGAGAGCAGAACGGACACTGTCAGTCGCATCACCGTTGTCACATCCCCGTCATTCGCGTCTTCGTCGGTCACGTCACCGTCATTTGTGTCTTTTTCAGTCACATCACTGTCAGTCACGTCACCGTCGTTCGCGTCGACAGTCACGTCACAGTCTTTCGTGTCATCGTCATTCACATCACTGCCAATCACGCCACCGTCATTCACACCACTGTCAGTCGCGGCACTGTCGTGTCACCGCCAGTCAGGTCACTGCTAGTGTCGTGTCGCGCTCAAAGTGCGTGGAGCCGGGCCTCGCCCTGATGGACTGTCACAGATGGGGGCCGTGACAGCCCATGTGCAGTGTGTGACGTGTGCAGTAAACACAACTTAACGTCATAAACTCTTTTATTTCACCTGAGCCACTTTTATTATCTTTTATTCCCTTGCCACGTGGCATGAACCTTCTCTGCCGGAGCAGCTGGGCAGCGACTCCGAACCAAGGGAACGGCCCTAACGTCGACAATAGTATATGCCCAAAAATACATTTTTTGTTGTTGTGCGATTCACCATCTTATAGCTAAGTATATTGTCCACATGTAATTTGCAATCCTAAAATTTAATTTGATACCTAATAACAGCTAATTTAACAGTTAAAATTAAAATGTTGAAACAAACATTTAAGTTTAAATGTAAGATACCAAGTTCGAAAAATATTAAATATGCTATTATAAACAAAATTTGGTCACGTGGCTCGAAATTAGTCATTTCGTACATGGCACAGTAAAAACGAGTGTTTTGTGACCAATATCTACCCTACATAAATGGGCCTAGCAAGTTTAACTAAGTCGTATACCTTGGTAGAAAATACATATGTAGCCAGTCCAGAGAAATTTTAAAAATCATGTGTGATCGTGTGACCACAATAAAATGAAATAATACTACTCCACGATGATATTGGAAAACGTAGCATCATTTAAACACGCTAGTTGAATAAACTACAACGACCACAATGCAAGTTTAAATATAGAATTTCACAGACGTAAAACAAATATAAAGTCAATAACAAGCTAACTACAAATAAAATTACGTAGGTACCTTGTGTATGTACTTTCAAGGCACTTTCACCCATTACATCAACATTCAACTCTTTATTACACTGTACACACATGGCTTTGTGGTTACACTTTTCATATTCAAGCAACCACTCATTGTACTTTTTTTTCTTCAAAAGCAATTAGCTTTAAAACACCCTTTCCTACAGGCATTTTAAAGAAATCATATCACAAACTACGTCATACTGAACATTATATGGTCCGCCATTAACAAAATAACCAAATACATGCAGCACTGAATTCTGGACAGTATTATTTCATGCATCATACACCCAGCGCTGTAAACATGCACGGCGCATGTGTCAAGCGTTGTTTAATGTCAAAATCGTAAACGGAAAAGAAACGAAAATACCAGTAGCCATGGCTACTGGTATTGAACGGTACGGTACGGTACGGTACGGTACGGTATTGGTACTGGTTGAACGTAATGCATTACGTTTAACAATGTTTTTTAAGGAGTTCTTAAGGACTCTTGGTAAAATTTAAGGACCCTTACTCAATAAATGAAAAATTAAGTTTTTTTTAAGGATTTTAAGGAGGCGTACAAACCCTGAACTATTGTCTGAAAAATTCAGGAATCATTTCATTCACCTGTGCTGCACAATAATTGAAAGAATACCAACTTCATATTTGGGACCCATTAATTGTTCTTCGCACACGCAGTCCCAATACACCCATCACTCATTCGCTTACAAAGGGTCATTTGCCCTCTTCACTGCACTCCCACTTCACTCACCCCGAGGCTGGTGTCACTGCTTTTATAGCACTCAGCCATCGATCTCGAATGGTTTCACCCCCCGATGTGTCGCGTCATCAGCAGACTTGTCAACTTTTGAAACCCTCAATTAGTAAAATACATAAAAAATAATATAACACGCTTAAACTGCTCGCGGGAATTGAAAAATTAATAAACTTTCATGATATCACATTTTTTCTAGTAATCGAAATTATGTAATCGTTTTAACATACATTAACATTGTAGACCAACAATCATTCTCATTATTTACCATTATGGAAACATTTTTGCTTAGTATCACATCAAAGAAAAAACTTTGTTCCTTGTGGTACCCTACAAATCAACAGAGTGTACCTTTGTTACAATATACACTGATATTAGTTAACTTCCAGTAGAATCTCCCTGGAGTACTGGTAATGAAAGCAACCTTGACACTATCATTTTCAAACTTGCATCACAAAATGTTAAAAAAATTAAATGATAATTATTTCTGACCACTCCCTACAGCACTTATCTGCATTTGCACAGTTGTCCCAATGACTCAGGAGGACTGGCAGGGAGGGTGCATTCCGCCAGCGGTGACTCTGGTACTGGTGGGGTGGAGACAAGGCGTAGCTGCTGCAGGAGGTACGCTGTTAGTGTGATCTGTAGCATCACTTATAAGTTTAGCATTATATATGAAAGGTTTTGTTATGCCATGAGGATCTGATGTCCCTTTCTCTCTCCCAAACAGGAAAATTATTTTTATCAGTAGCCAAATGGTTACCTTTGAAGTTCACACAATATGGTTGATTAGGTGTGGGGCAGATTTTCTCACGGGTAGCCAGACAGCTGGGACATCGAGGAAATTTGGCCCGGCGTTTTTTTTAGCCATATGTCCGAACCTTAGGTGCTTGTAACACTTGATAATAATAATAACTTTGGTTTTAGCATGAAACATTTCCTTAAAGATTACAACATGATTAGGAAAAGTGTGACCTTCAAAGGTAAGGGAAATAAATTTGACAGGTATTCTCTAGGGTTTACCCTCTACCACTTCATGCTTGGTCAACCTCTCGACCTCTACTAATTTGTGGAGAGCTTTCTTAGCCCTGAAATATCTCCTTCTCACTAATGTCCAAGGGTATACTAGAGATAAGATTTTGTTTGTGTATAATGCCCATGGGAATACTAGGAGTAACCTTCATACGGGTAGGTATTTCTGAAGCAAGAAATTGGTTAGCTGAAAGAGCTGATGGAAAATATATATATATTTTTTTAACAAGATGGTCCTGCTCATGTAATGTGAGTAATGTCCAGGTTTGGATGCAATTTCTTCCTTATCATGAGTGGTTACAGATAACTAACATTTCCCTAATATGATTAAATCGTCACAATAAATGGACCTTAACATGAGTCGGGATATGTTGTACTCTGCTCATGCACATACAGTGTTTCTGATAGAGTTGAGACTGAGTGAAAAGATGCGCGACTTGGCATATCGACTGGTGTATTGAGAATGAGTCTTTCCTCATTCCATGATGCTTTATTCCATCTTATTTCTGTGTCAGTCATTTCACTGTCCATCTTTCTCTTGGCCACCATACATTTATATTTTTCCATAACACGAGAACTAACATGACTTGATCTATCACTAAGTTAAATGGGTTCGCCAATTTGACCGAGGTACGACTTGACACACATCTTGTTAGCCTCGTGGTCACATTTGAACTCGAGTCTCGTCACACAATACTCACCTTTCGCACCGGCGGAATCATCGCCTCCCCTCCCCAACAACAAAATCACCCGGGCAGTTGTGCAGTCAACTACCTTCTCCGGGGCACTTGATGTATTTATTTCACTCGTTAAGTTCAAAACTTCTTAAAAATTATTGTACAGTCTATTATTTAATTACATTATTAAAACTGAATATAAATTTAAACTTACCAAAATAATTATACAATAATATAGATGTCTTAAAAACTATTAGGAACTGTGACTTAAACTCTCAGAGTTCAACATTAAGGCTGTGAAAAGAAATATGATCAAACAAAACTCAATTTAAATTTCTTATTAAAAATCACAAAATACAATATTAAACTTGTCTAAAGTTTAACAGTAAAAATAAAAGGTACAACTTATTGATTGTTCACTGTCCATGACACAGTGTGCCTCATTTTTCATCTTTTTCCATTCTCCTCTCGTTAAAAACTTTCCTAGAGTTCTCCCTCCTCCTTCTAGGCTTCCCCCTCGCAACAGGTTGCTACCAAGCATGTTTTTAGTGGACTAACATATGCCAATTTTTGGCCGAGACAATCAACCGAAACGGCATGGCCCTAAATTCACCTCCCTTCCGGGATGGTGAATGCTAATTTTTTTAAGTCATCAGACCATACATGGAAATACCAGTATTTTGATTTCAAATTGAGAGACGAGAACACTCCCAAGTTGGCCAGAGCTTCTTGAATGTTCATCAGGGGAGGGGATGCAGCCATCGTTACATGATTTATTGGCTTGAAATTAATACAGAACCGAAGCGAGCTGTCTTTTTCTGCTGTGAGAATTCCGAAGTTGCAAGGACTCTCACTCGGCTCTATGATGGTATACTTCAGCATATCGACCACCTGTGCGCATTTCTCCCCCTTCTCCCTTGGGCCAAATGCATTTTTTTTTTTTGTATTTGGGTTCTATGGGAATAGAAGAAATGCTATGCTCTGCCATCGTGGTATGGTGCAACAAGTCCGCCACCTGCAAACACTGGAGGTTGCTGCTGTAGCACCGACTCAATTTCCGCCTGATGTGGCTGTAGAAAATCGTGTTTGAACTGGTCTTATTCTACCCTGATGTTCAGAACTTAAATTCGTGGGTAGTCCAAACTATACACAATTCGTCTGCCATTGGGTACCAATGTGAATCTTTCTTCCCTGTACTTCAATGGTGACATCTTTCTGGGACAGCTATTGCAGTACAAGAATAATTTACTCTCTCAGCCTTTGTACAAGTGTAATGGTAGTACTCAAGTCCTCGATCTGTATCAACAACTTGGACTGACCTCTATTAATGCCGATTTTTTCAATCGTGACTAGCTGCAAGTGCCCCTCATGCACCAGGACCCTGGCTGGCACCATGTACTCCATGACATGGGATTGAATAACTGGCGGCAGTTTTGACCAGCTAATTTGTGGACCTCCCTCCGAGCAGCAATGGGATGCATTGAGGTCCCCATGTCTTTATACCCATTCGGCCTAGGTGCCTCACTGAAAGCTCCACAGCTGCCATCCCATCTGGGCTCGACAGGGGACGTAGAGCCGGCAACGTCATCAACCCTTGCGGAACCTACATAGGCTGCTCTGATGTGTTCTAAGCACTCAACAGTTTCGTGTGCCTGCTTGCGACAATACAGCAAAATTCTCCTAGTCCATGACCATAACTTCTAACCTTTCCCAGTATAACAAAGCAATTCCGTGTAAAATTTGTAATTCTCAGCCAATAATTTCGTCCAACACAACCTGTCACTCCACACTTGTACGAAAACTGGATTATTGGGCATCAGTCCTTTAAAACTAGGTGGTAGCAACTCAGGGGCTACATGCACCGGAAGTGACGTTATATAAAGTAATGTTACTGCACTGTTATCTCCACCACCATCGACACGAGAGATCGTATCAAATCTCCTTTTCTCGATTTCGTTCAGCGCGCATTAACATTTCGTGTTGCCTGTGCCTTGAACCTAAGATTATGCAGCTGTGCCTAGCACCAGCCTGTTGTGTCACACGTGATGTGTGTCTGTTACCCCTGTTCCTACTGCTAACTATAGGATTCGTACCTTCTTGGGCAATCAAAAATTAAGGAGTATTTAAGGACCCCATTAAGGATTTAAGATATACATGAATACCTAAAAATATGTAAGTAAAATTACGAATTACAATTTTAGGAACACAAACGCATTTTAAACTACATCTTGTATTGGAAGATAGCCGATAAATAAAATTAAAATATAGTAAGTAATACACAGCTATCATATTATGATGTTCATTTTCAACACAAATTGCACATATTTTTCTGATAGAAAGCAAGAAAAATAATAGGCAATAAACAATTTTTTTCACAAACCTCATATATTGCCTTGATATATAACGAAGGTACTAGTTATTCAATTCTTTCAATCTCTCTTCTATTTTGATGCGGTGAAGCGGGACACTTGCCAAAGGGGGGGGGGGGGGGGGAGGGGGGTCGATCGGTCGGCTTTACGGTGGATTGTTAGTGGGCGCCACCACGTGGTACGGCACGTGGACCCGGTGAGACTCCTAACTCAGGGCGTGACGTCGCCCATGTGAGACGTGATATCCCCCCTTGAAAACATCTAGCACTAATTCCTGCCCGCTCTCAGCGTCGGGCACGCTTTTCCCTACGAAGTGGGCTCTCAGGCGTCCCACACGCCGTCACTCTCCACGTGGTCACACAGATTGAAAATAAAAGAATAATACGTGAAATTCACACACCTGATTTATTCCGCTAATTCCGCTCACACAAGTACACGGTTGAAGCTATGCAAAACGCCCGCGGCACGAATCGGTTTATAGGTGATGAGCCACCACGTGGTCACATATTGAATTACGTAGTACAAGATAAAAGACCGAGACTGGCCGTAAATTAATTAATAAAGCAGTCCCCCGACCGAGAGCTGCTCCGAGGACTAAAAGAAAGCGATTGAGATGAAATTAAAGTTAACAGAATTACTTGGCAGAGAATACAAGCGGTGAGGTCCCCGGAGTGCTGATGCGTCTGCTCTCGGTCGTTGATGGCGGAAGACTGGGCTGAGATCATGGCTCGCTCGACTAACATGGCGTCCTCCCGCCGAAACAATTACCGTTAAAAGATATTAGCGTATTCGTGCCACGGGAAATTAAATTAACATGACGAGAAAGCATTGAAAATGATGTAACAATTTTTGGATGAATTGAAAAGATTGTACAAATTATAATTATTAAGATTTAAATTTAATTATTGTCTGGCTTCGGATTTCCTCGGGAATGTCCGGACTCAGTCGCCCGGGAAACACATCTACAGGTACACACCAACACAAATATATATTTACACTCTCACATAATTACATATACAAACCCCTTATGAAAAGACACATCACTGTTATGGTGGCGCCTGTGCAGGGCGTTCCCCTCTCGACAAGGCCGTTTGTTACTCTTTCGTGCACGGGTGCATTCGGAGCACACGCAAGTCTGAAGCAGCAACGGGCAATAATGGCCTCAGCGAGCCAGAGAAGCACTTGGGACGACGTCACTATATTAATGTTATTTTCTTGTGGGATTTTGAGATATTACAAATAGTTTTCTACCCCTCGGTATTGGTTAAGGCAAAGTATGGGGATTGTGTGGAGTGAAATTCATTAAAAACAAAACAGAATACAAAAATTCATTAATTTTGAGGTAGAAAAGTGTTTTCCAAACTCTGTTGTTTAAGAATTGAAATTTTTTTCGATTATATGTAGTTTTAATGTAGCTTACCAATCCAACCCTTCACCTTAGTTATGATCAAACTTTTGTGAGAAATAAATTTTAAAAAGATTTTGCCGTACCTTTTTTAATGCAACTAACCTAACTTCACCCAATTCACATTACATTAACTTGAGCCTTCGTATCATTTACTTATCTTATAGGCTAGGTGTAGTAGTTGTAAGTTAATTTTAGTGTAAATTGTGCAAGATATTTTTTAAATGGGCTACTAAGTTTAGCTGTATTATATACCTTTTTTTTATTGTCATTTTTGATGATCATTCCAAAAAATAATATTCTTTTAAGCTTCAAATTATTTAGGGGAAGAAAATACAGACTAGCTACATATAGTTATATAATTTGTACTTTTTTATTTTTCAGGGAAGAAGCATTTATCATGTGTTACTAATAAAAACTATACAATGAACCATGTTTTGACGACGGATTTTAACAAACACAATGAACATGGTGCACCGCCTGTTGCAACAGGAGAAATACTTCTACCAGGAACATCAGCAGTATTGTTTGAAATAAGTTGTGCTTCTCAAAGTAACACACTTCTACATTTGTGTAAGCAAGGGAGGGGGCCATTAAAGTAGAAATATTGTGGGGTTAGAAAATGTGTTGATTCAAACTACCTACTTTTTTGTGAACATGTTTCCAGATAGTGAGATTGCAAAATGTGGTGAGAAAAAATGTGTTTATCTCAGTTGTTTTGTTTCTGCGCCACACTTTAATCAGATGATGTTTGACTGTCTGAAGTATACAAGCCATTATGTTGTCATGTTTGATGAAACATTAAATTCTACTACATATTCTAAGCAAATGGATAATTGGGTGAGATTTTGGCATCCAAAACTACAGTTAGCATAAGATATCTTAACATCTGTTTTCATTGGTCACTTTACAGAAGCTGATATTATTGTAATTTCAAAATTTAACTGTAAATTCTACGAACATAATGCAAGAAGAATTGAAGAATGATTATAACTACCAACCTTTAAATTTGGGTACATGTGGCATACATATTTTGAACAATGTTTTCAAACACGGAGTTGCTGCATCTGGTTGGATTGTAGACACTTTTTTGACCAATTTGTATTACCTCTTCAAGGACTGTCCTGCTAGGCTTGAAGATTTTGCAACCACAACGAATACTGATAAATGTAGGTAAGAATTTTTGCAATCATAGGTGGTTGGATAATGTTCCAGCTGCTGAAAGAGCTCTAGAATTATGGGATAGTTTGAAACTGTTCTCTTTGAATGTTTCTGAGAAGAAATTGCAAAGCCAAACTGTAGTTCATATAAAATTGTGTGTTCTGCTCTTGAAGACCATTTGGTGCCAGTGAAATTGAATTTCTTTCTTTGTGTTGCAAAAATCATTCAGCTTTTTTTTTTTTTTTTTACTTTTTATCAGACTGATGAACCATTAGTGCCTTTCATTCCTACAGATCTGACAATTGGTTCATAATGTTGTCAACTTTCAATGCCTTAGAGGAAGAAAAAATGAGTTGTATCAGCACTGGTGTAAAGTTAGCAGAATTTGAATTTGGCAATGATGTCAAGAATGATCTTTCCAAATTTAGTTTAGGTTTCGCTGCAGACAGAATGCTTAAAAGAATTAGTGTAAACCAAAGCCATCCAAGAAATGAATTACTTCAATTGAAGTATGAAGCCATGTCTTTCATTTTTGCCCTTGTAAATAAAATTTTGGAGAAATCACCACTGAAATATTCAATTGTACGGAATCTCTCATGCTTGGTTCCGAAAAAAATAACATCTGGCAAAAGTGCTTGCTTAAGAAAAATGAAGAGTGTACTTTCTCACATGGCTGATTGCAATCTTGTAAAAGTAGAGGACTGTGACACACTTTTCCAGAACTTTTGTGTTGAAAATAATAGCAGTAACCTTGATGAATTTTATTACAGATGCTTGTTAAAGCCTTATGAAGATATTTGGAACATAGTGAAAATGCTGCTGATATCTCGTGGGCAGGCTACCGTAGAAAGAGGATTTTCTGTTAATAAAAATGTGTAAGTGGAGCATCTCAAAGAGTTTGACGCCAACCATTAGTGCTCCTCGAATCCGCACAGACCGCTATGGCACGTCGCCGCCTCGCCCCGAGCGTGTGCGACGTGAACGCACCTGGGTGCAGGGTGGTGTAACACCTCGAACATAAGCTGCCCCACCTAATCGACAGTCGCCCGCGCGATTGTCGACCACGGGGGGTACCGTGAGGTGACCTCATTATCTGGACTTTGTAATTAACTTTCAGCTCTCTTGAAAACAATCTTAATTGAGTAACGGCTATGGTTAAATGTTATTTGTAATTCTGGACTTTAGCGCGATCAGGCGGCGCGCATGGCCCGGGATTACTTTTGCACACTACACGTTTTCGCGGGAGCGAGGCTGGGGAGTCGTGCGGACGCCACAGACATCGCCAGTTGATCATCGTCCTCCAAGGAGACTAGTCGCGGGTCGCCCGCGGAGCCTCTCGACCTCCGCCCTTGCCGTTTCTACCGGAATTGCGTGAGTTTTTAAACCCGTCAGCTCCGAGCCTCACGGACAGCCCGGATAGTCGACCCGAGTTCACCGATAACCTTACCTAATTTGTGCTCCTCACCGGAACTCCCTGTGTTACGTGGATCCCTGAACTGTGTGTAACTTCCATGTAGTGTTACTTAAATTCCGGAACTGTTTAAGGTTACTGTAGTGTGAAGTGTGCATGGAACATTAGGGTAGCGCGGCACAAGTCCATCAGAAACGTGGCCTGTAGAGCCCCACTCGCAGTAAGCGGGCCATGCACGACGCAGCGCATGTATAGCTTACCTTGTAATAAAACACTCTAAATTGAGCCTCCGCGTATCTGTTACAACGCCCGTAGCATAGCGTCCCTGGTGGCTAAAACAGCCGGGGGTAACTCTGGCGGAATGACCCCTTTTGCCTGCCGGCCACGTGGCGACGTCACGCCCTGAGCGAAGAGTCTCGGCTACGCACTAGCAAGTAGTTAATATTGCTAGTTGGCGCCCAAAAGCAACACCACACCCTTAATATCACCTCGGCAGAAGGCAGAAGGCGACAAGTTCAAATGTTTCATTAAGGATTGTTAAGGACCATATAAAGTTTTGTGGAGGCCTGTCGAAGGTTTTAATTTCAAATGAATTGACTCCGTCTGAAGTAGTGCTAGACTAAAGTACATTACTCATCTTGCCAGCGAGAAGGAAATGCAAAAAAAAAAAAAGTAATTTGTGAGCGAAAGAGAAAATTACAAGATGACTTGGAAGTCTAAAAAAGAGATTTATTTAGAAGCAGGCATTAATGAACTTATCAAATAGCTCAAGAGTTGAGCGAAGCAGCATAACTTACAAGATCAATCACACTGTGCTGCAAGTCTAATAGTTTAAGAAAAACTGCAAAAGATAAAAAAATTGCCAGTTGAATCTCTGGTGCAATAAATTGACATCGTCCGGGCCTACGGCCCCCTGTAAGTCCGATATGCCACCGCCCAAACACCATCCACCCTCCATTCAAACCTCCCGCCTACCCGTGCGTACGTGTGCGTGCGTGTGTGCTCGCCCGGCAAGAGGGCGCTGTCGAGCCAGTGCGCCATACCCCTAAAAACATAAGTATATGTAATTGTGTTATTTGTTTTTATATTCCCTAAGTGCAACGTGACGGCAGATCGGCCGGGAGGGTTTTATGTACTTTTATTTTTTAACTTATATATTAAAATATCATAGCGTTTCCGGACATTCCCGAGGAAACCTGAAGCCAGACAATAATTAAATTTAAATCTTAATAATTATAATTTGTACAATCTTTTCAATTCATCCAAAAATTGTTACATAATTTTCAATGCTTTCTCGTCATGTTAATTTAATTTCCCGTGGCACGAATACGCTAATATCTTTTAACGGTAATTGTTTCGGCGGGAGGACGCCATGTTAGTCGAGCGAGCCATGATCTCAGCCCAGTCTTCCGCCATCAACGACCGAGAGCAGACGCATCAGCACTCCGGGGACCTCACCGCTTGTATTCTCTGCCAAGTAATTCTGTTAACTTTAATTTCATCTCAATCGCTTTCTTTTAGTCCTCGGAGCAGCTCTCGGTCGGGGGACTGCTTTATTAATTAATTTACGGCCAGTCTCGGTCTTTTATCTTGTACTACGTAATTCAATATGTGACCACGTGGTGGCTCATCACCTATAAAACGATTCGTGCCGCGGGCGTTTTGCATAGCTTCAACCGTGTACTTGTGTGAGCGGAATTAGCGGAATAAATCAGGTGTGTGAATTTCACGTATTATTCTTTTATTTTCAATCTGTGTGACCACGTGGAGAGTGACGGCGTGTGGGACGCCTGAGAGCCCACTTCGTAGGGAAAAGCGTGCCCGACGCTGAGAGCGGGCAGGAATTAGTGCTAGATGTTTTCAAGGGGGGATATCACGTCTCACATGGGCGACGTCACGCCCTGAGTTAGGAGTCTCACCGGGTCCACGTGCCGTACCACGTGGTGGCGCCCACTAACAATCCACCGTAAAGCCGACCGATCGACCTCCCCCCCCCCCTTTGGCAAGTGTCCCGCTTCACCGCATCAAAATAGAAGAGAGATTGAAAGAATTGAATAACTAGTACCTTCGTTATATATCAAGGCAATATATGAGGTTTGTGAAAAAAATTGTTTATTGCCTATTATTTTTCTTGCTTTCTATCAGAAAAATATGTGCAATTTGTGTTGAAAATTAACATTTGCAGCTAGTCACGATTGAAAAAATCGGCATTAATAGAGGTCAGTCCAAGTTGTTGATACAGATCGAGGACTTGAGTACTACCATTACACTTGTACAAAGGCTGAGAGAGTAAATTATTCTTGTACTGCAATAGCTGTCCCAGAAAGATGTCACCATTGAAGTACAGGGAAGAAAGATTCACATTGGTACCCAATGGCAGACGAATTGTGTATAGTTTGGACTACCCACGAATTTAAGTTCTGAACATCAGGGTAGAATAAGACCAGTTCAAACACGATTTTCTACAGCCACATCAGGCGGAAATTGAGTCGGTGCTACAGCAGCAACCTCCAGTGTTTGCAGGTGGCGGACTTGTTGCACCATACCACGATGGCAGAGAATAGCATTTCTTCTATTCCCATAGAACCCAAATACAAAAAAAAAATGCATTTGGCCCAAGGGAGAAGGGGGAGAAATGCGCACAGGTGGTCGATATGCTGAAGTATACCATCATAGAGCCGAGTGAGAGTCCTTGCAACTTCGGAATTCTCACAGCAGAAAAAGACAGCTCGCTTCGGTTCTGTATTAATTTCAAGCCAATAAATCATGTAACGATGGCTGCATCCCCTCCCCTGATGAACATTCAAGAAGCTCTGGCCAACTTGGGAGTGTTCTCGTCTCTCAATTTGAAATCAAAATACTGGTATTTCCCTGTATGGTCTGATGACTTAAAAAAATTAGCATTCACCATCCCGGAAGGGAGGTGAATTTAGGGCCATGCCGTTTCGGTTGATTGTCTCGGCCAAAAATTGGCATATGATAGTCCACTAAAAACATGCTTGGTAGCAACCTGTTGCGAGGGGGAAGCCTAGAAGGAGGAGGGAGAACTCTAGGAAAGTTTTTAACGAGAGGAGAATGGAAAAAGATGAAAAATGAGGCACACTGTGTCATGGACAGTGAACAATCAATAAGTTGTACCTTTTATTTTTACTGTTAAACTTTAGACAAGTTTAATATTGTATTTTGTGATTTTTAATAAGAAATTTAAATTGAGTTTTGTTTGATCATATTTCTTTTCACAGCCTTAATGTTGAACTCTGAGAGTTTAAGTCACAGTTCCTAATAGTTTTTAAGACATCTATATTATTGTATAATTATTTTGGTAAGTTTAAATTTATATTCAGTTTTAATAATGTAATTAAATAATAGACTGTACAATAATTTTTAAGAAGTTTTGAACTTAACGAGTGAAATAAATACATCAAGTGCCCCGGAGAAGGTAGTTGACTGCACAACTGCCCGGGTGATTTTGTTGTTGGGGAGGGGAGGCGATGATTCCGCCGGTGCGAAAGGTGAGTATTGTGTGACGAGACTCGAGTTCAAATGTGACCACGAGGCTAACAAGATGTGTGTCAAGTCGTACCTCGGTCAAATTGGCGAACCCATTTAACTTAGTGATAGATCAAGTCATGTTAGTTCTCGTGTTATGGAAAAATATAAATGTATGGTGGCCAAGAGAAAGATGGACAGTGAAATGACTGACACAGAAATAAGATGGAATAAAGCATCATGGAATGAGGAAAGACTCATTCTCAATACACCAGTCGATATGCCAAGTCGCGCATCTTTTCACTCAGTCTCAACTCTATCAGAAACACTGTATGTGCATGAGCAGAGTACAACATATCCCGACTCATGTTAAGGTCCATTTATTGTGACGATTTAATCATATTAGGGAAATGTTAGTTATCTGTAACCACTCATGATAAGGAAGAAATTGCATCCAAACCTGGACATTACTCACATTACATGAGCAGGACCATCTTGTTAAAAAAATATATATATATTTTCCATCAGCTCTTTCAGCTAACCAATTTCTTGCTTCAGAAATACCTACCCGTATGAAGGTTACTCCTAGTATTCCCATGGGAATTATACACAAACAAAATCTTATCTCTAGTATACCCTTGGACATTAGTGAGAAGGAGATATTTCAGGGCTAAGAAAGCTCTCCACAAATTAGTAGAGGTCGAGAGGTTGACCAAGCATGAAGTGGTAGAGGGTAAACCCTAGAGAATACCTGTCAAATTTATTTCCCTTACCTTTGAAGGTCACACTTTTCCTAATCATGTTGTAATCTTTAAGGAAATGTTTCATGCTAAAACCAAAGTTATTATTATTATCAAGTGTTACAAGCACCTAAGGTTCGGACATATGGCTAAAAAAAACGCCGGGCCAAATTTCCTCGATGTCCCAGCTGTCTGGCTACCCGTGAGAAAATCTGCCCCACACCTAATCAACCATATTGTGTGAACTTCAAAGGTAACCATTTGGCTACTGATAAAAATAATTTTCCTGTTTGGGAGAGAGAAAGGGACATCAGATCCTCATGGCATAGCAAAACCTTTCATATATAATGCTAAACTTATAAGTGATGCTACAGATCACACTAACAGCGTACCTCCTGCAGCAGCTACGCCTTGTCTCCACCCCACCAGTACCAGAGTCACCGCTGGCGGAATGCACCCTCCCTGCCAGTCCTCCTGAGTCATTGGGACAACTGTGCAAATGCAGATAAGTGCTGTAGGGAGTGGTCAGAAATAATTATCATTTAATTTTTTTAAACAGTAATCTCACTCCAGTGATACCATAGAGAGATGGCGACAAAAATCGTGTGTTGGTCCCCTTAGGGCACCATAATTAGTGAACATTCTGTATTCTCTTTGTGGCCTAGGGCCTAAAATAATCTGTACTGACGACTGAATGCTTTACTGATTTTTAAGGCAACCTTTTAATATTTAAATGGAATACTCTATGCAAGAAACAGTCTCCATTTTCACTCATGTGTCTAAACAAAGTATTTACGTTATAAGTAACAATATCACTGTTAATACTTCGGCTATTTGTTTCTCACATAAATAATTTTTTTTATAATATTGTCATGTATTTCGTTTGTAAGTTGTTGTTGTACGGGCTGTCTCGTGGTTGAAGAATACTGATAGTGGTTCCCGGTGAGTTCTCAGGGGTTTTCGACCACGTGGTTGGAGACAGAAATGGTTTGTTGCTACTGAAAGTAACTGGATATATTTTGATTTATTACAAAAAGAGAGAACTCTTTACGTGGTGCTAGCACATCACTCAGTCCAGAACGTGTCGGAAGCTTTACAGTTACGACTGGAGCAGGGGTTCGACAGTGAACGACTTAGAACATAGAACATGGCAAACACCATACAAACGAAAGACCATGTAACATTAAATATTACACAAATACACTGATATTACACTATCAGCTGTTAGAGAATCTGTGCGTTGAACTACGAAACGCGGATGTTGGCAACTTGACATGTCTCGTTAGTATTTGAGTTCAGGTTTGTGCAACGTCTAGATGGAGACAATGTTTCACAAGAAAGTGTCAGTTTTTGGAGTTAAGCATGGGCGGAGTGTCTTCGCAAGCACATTTTCCATGTGGACGAACGTGGCCTATTGCAGATTCCCATGGTTAGTTAGCTTCGCAGAAAGTTGGTATGTTTAGTTCGTGTATAGCCCAGTGCAGGCTAAGTTGGATAAGTACAAAAATAATACCTCTTTCCTAAGGATAGGTACATGAACGCGGCCAGTTAAATGCGAAGGTAGCAAGCGTAAAACAGGAGAACACATTACTTGGTACGAAAGAATTAAGTTATGTGGTAGGTTCCATTGAACCACACCTAAAATGGAGCCAATCATGGGGCTAATGCAAAAGTATTTAAAAACTTATGCTATGGAGGTTACAAGGTTACAGTCGGAGATCGATGGTGCATAACGGCCTGTGCGACAGAGGAGCACCGACGGTTGGAGCCAAAGTAATAAGTAAAGTAGTTTGCCCCTTTTTCTTTAATGTTTTGTCATTAGGGACTCACCTAAGAGTATCAGTAATCTTAAACCTTCAACAGCTTTTGACTTTACATCGCCATTATTGTGGAAGCAGTGGATACAATGATTTTCTAGTTACATGTCCGTCTCTGGTTTCATTGAGAGGACAGATAGGGAGAAGATTAATATTCTTCTGTATGTCTTAGGCGAGAAAGCAGAAGAATTGAGGAATCATGTTTCGCCTCAGTCTACCAGATACGAAGAGGCTTTAAATGAATTTGAGAATCATTTACAGCCATGCAAGAATATAAACTTTGAAAGATTCAAGTTTAATTCCCATGTGCAAGGGTCTGAAACAGTGGATGCATTCATAACCTCAATGCATACTTTGGCGGACTCGTGTGAATATGGTTCGTTAAAAAATGAACTTATTCGGGACAGAAATGTAGTAGGGATGAAAGATCGGAAAATTAGTGAACAATTACAGTTGAGACCTGCTCTGTCATTGGAGGAAGCGGTGCTGATAGCCAGACAAGCGGAGATGCAAAGCCAACAATCACGGCTTCTGCAACAAGGTGGTTCAGAGTGTTTGGAACTCAACAGAACTCTCTGGGGTCCATCTCGCAGCAGGGATAAGGTGGCCAATGCTACAATACAGCAGCCGGCGGCCTTGGGAAAGTTTTCCGGTTCCACCAAGCCCACAAACACATCGGTTCCACACAAGGAAGCACTCTGCTGGTTTTGTGGTAAGGGGCAGCATGATCGTTCCCAGTGCCCTGCACGAAGTGCTAAATGCTTTCGCTGTGACAAACAGGGGCATTGGGCAGTGGTGTATAAGGCTTCAAGTGCTTCCAAGATATTTAGTGTACAGGATAATCGAGGTGAGTCAGACTGTAACAGTGTTTGTCCTTGCAGTCAGGATCACTTCATAGGGGGACTAACCTGCAATTCAGTTGATGTTAAACAAGAGCATAGCCCATGGAAAGTGAACATTAAGATTGTAAACTTGGTGCGGAAATTTAATTTCCTTATAGATACGGGTGCAGATGTTACATGAATTCCTGGCAGCATGGTACCGGTTTCGTACAGAGACTTTGTAGGCCCCTGTAAAGACAGATTGAAGGGAACGGATGGTAAGGATTTGGGGGTTTTGGGCTTCTTACAGCTACAATTAGAGCACAGGGGGATTAAACACACCAGCAAAGTATTTGTTTTGTCTAATCTTCAAACTCCTCTTCTGGGTCGAGCAGGGCTTGTAAAGTTGCAGATTGTGGGTTTTCAAGAAAAACAGGTACTTATTCCAGGCTTGGTCACAAACAGTATTCATTATGCATCCACGCAAGAACTCGGGATCAATTGTCTAGTGGAAGGGAGCGATAATCACATTTTTAACATAACATCTCCCTCAAAGTCACAAATAGATCCGCAACAAAAGTTTTTCAACAGTTGGGGAGATTCTCAGGGGATATTAAAATAGTACTGAAGGATAATTGCACTCCCTTTGTTCAACCAACTCCTAGAGTTGTGGCCATACCTCTATTGCATAAACTCAAGGCCTGCTGAAGTTGAATATCATAGAGCGTGTCACGGAGCCCACAGAATGGGTTGCACCTATTGTGGTTATTGCTAAAGGAGACATTGTCCATATTTGTGGTGATTATTCTGAGCTAAACAAGTGTGGTCAGAGGCCACATTTCCCCATTCACAGCGTGGAAGTTACACTGTCACAATTAGCGGGGGCAAAGTACTGTTCAAAGTTAGTCACTAATTCTGGCTTTTATCAAGTTCCATTGGAGAAGCATAGTCAATTACTCACAACATTTATAACTACATTTGGAAGATTTTATTTCAAGAAGCTACCCTTTGGCATATCCTGTGCACCTGAATATTTTTCTAGCAGAATAGCTATGTTGCTGGAAGGTATAGAGGGTACTACTTTCCATGTAGATGACATTTTGATTTTTGCATCAAGTATGTAAGAACATGATAGGATATTAGACAAGTACTTCACAAAATTGCAGCTGCAGGTATTTCCCTTAACTCTAGTAGGTGTGTTTTTGGAGTAACCCAAGTGAAATATCTAGGTCATTTCATTAGTGCGGCGGGGGTTTAAGTGGACCCAGACAGAATTCAGGCTATTCAAATATTTCCCGTGCCCTCAACCAAAACAGAGGTCCAGAGGTTTCTGGGCCTTGCCAATTTTTCATCCAGATTCCTTCCTGAGAAGTCTGGATTGCTTATGCCGTTGTTTGCCCTTCTGAAGGAGAACGTGGCATTCACATGGGAGACACCACAGCAAGAAGCGTTTGCAGAAGCTAAGAGACTGTTAAGTCAAGCACCCACACTGGCGTATTTTGATGCCACAGCTTCGATCATTGTACATGCAGATGCTAGTTCTAGAGGCTTAGGAGGGTGCCTCATGCAGGAACGAGAGGGGAAATGGGAAGTTGTAGGATATGCATCTCGTACACTTTCCGATATAGATCATCGTTATTCCCAAGTGGAGAAAGATGCATTAGCTGTCACATGGTGTACAGACAGATTTCAGCAGTACTACGAGTAACACTCGAAACTGACCACAAACCACTTGTTCAAATCTTGCAGACAAAACACATAGATGAGTTAACACCTTGTTTGCAGAGATTCCATCTAAGATTGATGAGATATGTTTACACAGTTCGGTACATTCCAGGCAAACAGTATGCAGTGGCAGATTGTTTGTCGAGGGGTCCTCTGGGTGAGAACAACCAACATGTAACAAAGGTAGATCTGGAGAGAGAAGTAGAAGCATTTGTCCATCAGATCATCTCTAACTGTCCCATAAGTGATCAGTTCCTGCTTACTATTCAGGCAGAGCAAGACAAAGACAATATTTGCAAACAATTGCAGTCCTATTGCATGCAAGGTTGGCCCGAGAAAAATGAGGTCCCAGAGTACATGCTACCTTATTGACAAAATAAAAACGACATAACCTATGCAGACTCTTTCTTGCTCAAAGGCACTAGATTGGTCATTCCAGCATCACTTAAACTACACTGTCTGGAATGTATTCATGCAGGTCATCTGGGCATAGTGAGATGTAGAGAAAGAGCAAAAATGTCTGTATGGTGATTTGTATTATCCTCACAACTATAAAACTTGATTAGGAACTGCCCAAGTTGTGTGCAAGAGAGACAAAACCCCAGGCAACCCTTTGTCCAAGCAGAAAGGCCATCTCGCCCATGACAAATCGTCGCAGTAGATCTGTTTAAATGTGACACATGGTACCTTATTGTTACGGACTATTACTCAAGATATTTTGAAATATATCCATTGTCTCGTTTGACATATGTCGCAGTGATAAGTGGATTAAAAGAAATTTTTGCACTTTTGGCATACCGGAAATAGTACGATAATAGTACACAATTTGTTTCAAGACACTTTCAAAGCTTTGCAAGCACCTACAAGTTCCAAGTGTTTACATCTTCGCCACATTACCCTCAGTCTAATGGCTGTGTGGAGGCAGCTGTGAAGATTAAGAGTCTACTGAAGAAGAACGAGAATATCTCTTTGGGCCGTTTGTCAAATCGAACTACACCCTTTGATTGTGGTTTCAGCCCGGCGGAGATGCTGATGAATCGTACCCTGCAATCTACACTTCCGGTTCTTCCAGCAGTGCTGGAGGAGGTGGTACAACCTCGTTTGGCACACGCTAGAGAATTGCTCGCAAAAGAGAAACAGGCGGCTCACTATGACAGAAGATACAGAGTCCGACATTTACTTGATTTTAAGCAGGGAGACAAGGTTTGGGTCACGGACCTAAGGAGGTATGGCACCATTGTGAAAATTGGTCCACAGCCACGTTCCTATGTCATAGAAACTGATGGAGGTAAATACAGACGAAATCGATGGTTTCTGATTCTGGCACCTTTCTATAAGACCAAGAATGGAAGCGAAGGAGATTATGTCAACAAGGTCCCTCAACCATTCACCAGTGACATCACTAGTGTTGCACCTATGGAAGATGTAAAAGCCTGCCTACCTTCACACAAGAAGGAAGAGAAAGCAGTTGGAGACGAAGACATTCAGCAAGAAGAAGTGGTGAGGGAAAGTCATGTTACACAAGACTCTGATTCAGAATCAGATTTACTGAGAGAGGGTTTCAAGGGCTTTTCTGACAATAGCAATATGGGTGCTGGTAAACAAGGACACAGTGAGGTGAAGCAGGGAGACAGGAAAGATAAACGCTGTATAAAGAAACCCAATTGGTTGAAATATTATATGTAAACAAATGTATGTATAGATGTTGAAGTTGAGGCTTGGTGAACACTATTGTAACTGAGAGACAGTGCTTGTAAGGTGTTATCTTAAAATTTGTTCTGTTTGTGTCTAAAACATTATAATTTAAATATTAGGAAAGGAGAGATGTTCTGTAAGAGACTTGTGAAGTGCAGGGGTTGCATGCCCTGCGAGAGGAGTGATCTTGTAATGCCGGCAAGCTAGGAAGCACAATAAAGAGATGCCTTTTAGTAACACAACAGTTTTAACCTAGATTCACAAATCGTGGAGTAGAGCCCGAGCCATCATTGACAAAAACAATTTACCGCTTTCAACAAGACTGCTGTTTGGATTTTATTCAATCAATAGCACCTGATTTCGTAACACTCGAGAATACTTTTGTTTTCCCACCCATGTCTTATGGAGTGCTGACCCTGAATACTGACATACTAAATGTACCTTTTACGTGTAACAAACTCTCTGTGTGTATCTCTGCTATGCCAGATACATAATCTGGTACAGTTATGATTCTTTACAGTATCTTACGACACCTTCTTGTCGTATATATGGATCATCTCCTGAATCTATATAATGGAATACTCCGGTTCAGTACCATTTCACATAAATAGCGGAAATACCATATTTTCCCGATTAAAAAACCTAAGAAAAAATTACTTTCTATCTCACATATAGCTCTTCGTTTTTGTATTGAGAAGCGCTTTGAAAAACTTCTTAAAAACAGATTGATTTGGTGGTTGGAAAAGAATAGTTAACTACGACCGAAACAATTTGGCTTAAGTCCTGGACTTATGATATCCACTCAGTATTATTCAAAATCACATTGCTTTAAAACAGAAACCTATCTTCTCTACCTTATTGCTAGATCTAGTATCCACTTTCGATCATGCCAATCTTAGTACCCTATATTGGAAATCACAACATATTAGTATTACTTCTCTTTTCATTAGATGCCTCAATGCCCCCTTTGCTATAAAATATTATCACCTTCAGATGCCCGCCAGTTGAATAATTTCTAGGACCATTTATAAAGATCTGTTACAGTTCTCTTATCACATCACATTGGATACAGCACATGGAATATTACCTATGCTGATGACTTTGTCTTATGGACATACTGCAAATCATACCAAGAGGCGCAGCTCGTTTCAGTCGCTACCATGGAGCATGTGTTCATGTGTGAGACAATAATGATCTCATGGTTTCCTTGGAAAAAAACTCTCTGTTACATATTCTGCCATCGTCCGGGTTCTTGTGTTCGAGACCGGGCGCGTATCCTAGCGGGAAACAGACTCTTAGTGAAATTACGTTCCGGGAGGGCGCCAGGCTAGCTCTGCGTCTAACCAAATTTGGGTTCTGTGGGTGCGTTGCCCTTACGTGGCCCACTAGGACCGTCGGCGACGTTTGTGGTTGGAGGAATCCCTGGCTGTTAACACATGACAGGCCCTGTGCAGCATAACACGCTGATTCCTAGCTGGGGTAGGGAGACTCAACACAATAACATACACGGATTCGAACTTTATACTGTCGGTGACACGTCGCGCACGGAGTGTGCGGAGTGGACGTTTAATCGGCTCAACAGTTACAATTACAGTTTACACTTACACGACGTACATTGAATTACCCTACGAAATTACATTGAATTAACACTGAGTGCTCTGACGCACTGTCACTAATCTAAGCCCTCACGCCAGTCGAGGTTAAGGAGGAGGTTGATTTGAGACGGCCAATCCCGAGAATTGTTAGAGTGGCGGCACCCGGGTCCACCTATGTGGACTGCGGTCCGCAATTAAATTAGATGCAAGTTCTATTTTTAGCTGTCACTGGTGCCTGTGCACTCGGCGTTTAACAAAAATTCACTTGTAGCGGGAGTCGGCACGTGCCGTATGGTGAACTGCCCCACGTAATGTCTAGTGCGGGGAGTTTATAGTTTAGCGGCTTGGTTAGGCCCTACACCGTAAAAATGACCGGGGATGCACGGGGAGTTTATGCATGAAAAAATATTTGGTTTAAATGACTATAGTTACCATCAGTAAATTTCAGTGGAGACAAAGGGTGATGACTCCCCATGGAACGCACGTCTGCCCCGGTCCGCGAGTCGCTGGGGACGGGCGTTTTCCCTTGGCGCGAAGGAAGGTCTCAGCGTTCTCTCGCGCCAAAGTTTCTAAAGTTCCGTTATTCGGAAATTATTTTAATAACAAGAAGCTGAGAGTGTCTCTAAATTCGTTCATTAATTATTAATGATTAATCTAATTGGCAGATACTCTTTAACAATTATGGTTAGCAAATTTACGTAAATTAAGTTTAAATAATAAGAGTCACACCAGAGACTGTTCGTCACTTGTTGACTGCTCCAGTGGCTAGCTAAACATAAAAAACAGGGAGGCAATATTTATGTTAACACAACACTAATTAATTCAGGCTGAAGGCTCCAAAGGGGTACTCACAAACTTGTTAATGTAAGTTCACACGTGAGTGACTCGGGCACTCCTGCGTCGCACTTTCCTTAGGCGGGGTTTTTAATTACTAATGTAGTTGTTATTCAATTATGTTTGATTGTTCGTGAACAGTGGTCGCGGTTTTAACTAATTAAGCATGGCATTTGGTTCTACCTGGTCCTCAGGGGCTCGCCTGACTCGGGTGGGCCATTGCTAGGGGTGCATTCCGTTAGCGGGGTCGGATACTGGTGGTTGCAGGTCGGGCTTTGGGGTGGCCTTCGGCCAGACCTTGCAATTCAAAATACATTGACACCACTCCCACTGCCTGTTTTGGTTTTTTAATTAATTATTAGTGTTGTAAAATATCTCAGGGTTTTTAACGGGGGTTCGGCCTCGTGGCTGCAGGCAGGAGCGCGTCTCGGAGTTTGAAAAAACGTTCAGAAATTACCTGGGCTGTTCAGGCCACCCAGGACGCCTTGTAAATGAATGGTAAACGATTTACAGGACACTGCACTTTATTCAGTATCGATACACTCATTCGTCCCGAGACTGGCCGCGTCCGTTGTCGGACCGCTATGACACGCGTATCTCTATACGTGACGGTTCGCGCGAGCAAGATAGATTGCAAAGTTATATCGACAAACTGACACATTGGCTTCTCGTCCCTATGAAAGGATTAGCAGATAAACACGAAACTGTTATTGCCACAACTTAGGCTGGCGTGTAAATACGTAGAAAAGATCCTATGTTCAGGATAGTTTGCAGTCTAGCCTGCTACGAAATATTAACGTCTCTGAAATTACGTGGGCACACCGACTGGAGACGTACACGTAAAAGTTCCTTACAAATAAAAGTTAGTCACTTAAAATACACGTTACACTTAGCACTATAAAACGGAGAAAGTTACAAGACGAAAGCTAGTTAGTGTTATTCTCACCACTTAATACGGAGGATCTATGACGATAACGATTAATTGGCTAATCAGCCGAAAATTGTGTACCACTACTACGCGGTCCTTAAACTGGACATGGATTTACGTATAAAAATGAAGTTCCCTTGTGGGAAGAATTTAATAAATTAAGAGCCGCACGAAATATCGTGCGACTGGGTTGGGGTCGGCGCCGAGTTAATTAAAAGATTTACAAAACTTACACTATTGCTGAAATGTTGAAGAGATGCTAAAGTTGATGACCCGACGTTCGCGGAGCGCCCGACCCCTTCGAGCTCCAAACGGTAACTGAGTGCGAGACCGCCCTGTGGCCTTGCGCCTAACCACGTGAAATGCGGGAAAACCGACCCGGCCAGTTTTGGACTTAAAGACAAGTTACAAAATATAAGCTTATAAAACAATTAGACATAATTTCCCTTACATGAATCCTCTTTTAAATTGTTATTAATTTAGTTGCTTTAATTTGACAATTAATTATATATAATTAGTTAGGCGCATTGCCACACCCGGCTGGGCGCTGACGTCGCTTTGGTGTTCGTTGCGGCGCACTTTCACACACTCGGCGGGCATCACGCTCCGGCGTGTTCGGCGCACTTAAGAGTAAGTGTTGTTGTGGCATAACGGCCTGTGCGAACCAGAGGGAGCACCGGCGGTCGGCGTCAACATGTTCAGGATATAGCGCTCATTGTTTTTAAAGAAATTAATTACTTGGGCATCATTATAGACTCAAAGTTATTGGGAAAGACACAAATTCGTCATCTTCTTGGTAAATGTCAGAAGCAGGTAGTTTTACTGCGAACTCTCACACATGTTAATTGGCGAGCTTATTTTCATATTTTAAAATTACTTTACATAGCCAATATCCGGACACTATATGATTATGAGAGCCAGATCCTGCAGTCCCTTAGTATGGAGCTGGTACGGCATACGAACACATGCACACTCAATGGTCGTACCTACGACATCGATTAATTGGTCGTGGGGCAGTTTCACCTAGTTGTGTCTACGACACTAGGCGCGGGCTGGGGTGCTTTCCCCCCAGCAAGGTCTGTCATCTAAAAAGTGGGAGGTGACCCGGCTTTTCCTGCCACATGAGGTACAACGTCAAATGTAATAAAAGGTGTTAAATTTAACTTTTTAATTTTTGCATTATTTAGAGGCTGTTCCCAGACAGGTGGCCAAAGGGTGGTGGTATATTCCTAAGAGGAAAAGCCATTACAATTACTCGATGGTAGTGAGAATGTGAGTTGGAATGTGTTGGTTTAAGAGTGTGTGATGATAAGGTATTTGGTTCAATTCCTTCGAAGAGTGGTAGGAAATTAGGATGAATGCTTACGATCGGGCTTGTGCCCATTTGCAGCATAATTCAATTTTTTTTAAAAAAATATTCTTTTGCTAGTCGTTGTATTGTCTATAAGCCCACCCATTACATCAACTGGCTTTTACAATCTTAACAAACACTCATTTTTAATGACGCCTTACAGTTTCCACCTAAGTACCGGAAGAGTTTGCGTTTGGCCAGATAAACGATCTCGCGTGGTCCATGTTAGAAAAAGAAAATGGTCTTTGTATATCAGTAATGTGTCTTTGACTTCAATGCACTTCGCCTGTTTTTCGACCATTCGGTTATGTCAACATTTTTAAAATTATTGTGAGATGTGTTGTACGTTAATTTTTTTTTAGTTCAAAATGTTTTTTTTTATAAAAATGAATAAAATTATGAACGTAGGTTTTATTTGCAAATATGTATCACAATCGAAATGTGTGCAGGCTCAACAACTTCTTAATAGTAATATTTCAAGGGTTTTTAGGACTTCAGTTGTCAGCCCGTTTTCCAGTGCAAGCACAAGGAAACCCTCCTTGATTAAACTTTGTCGGTGTTCTCATAGGTGTTCTTTCACTTTAGATGTCATTTGCTTAGCGAATTGGTATGTAAACAATGTTATATATAAAGTAATTTTAACGTTTTACACGTTTTAAAGCAGCAGTTATATGTTAATAGGTTTGGCAATATTTCATTATGGCTAATTCCTCCATGCAACTAGATTTATAAATTTATATGTCATTTTGTTGAATTGATTAGTTCCGGAGTCGGAGTCGGTGACCCCCGGTAAATGCTGCTAATACATCACCTAGTAGTGGACTCGGGAAATTTCAAGTGATAGTTCCATTTGTTCTTCCGGGGTAGGGCGGGCGGGAGGCAGAACACACTAACTTAAGTAATCTGTACTTTACTGCTGGAATGCATTATTTAATTTTCATTAATTTTTCATTTATTATCTGCTAATGGAACACAAAATTATGTTACAGGCTGTGATAATGATGCTATGTATTATTGGCAAGTACATTATGTTTTACAATCAAGAATTGATGAGAAAAATGCACAACCTACAAGGCCTATTAACTTCAGAACACAATAAACTTTAATTGACTCAAAACAAATATCATCTAGGTTTACAGAGCATTTTAATTTGAACTAAAATTTTTTTGTTAGCAATGGCAAAGATTAATTAGGCCCAAATAGTACTAGAAAGGTTTATGTACAATTGAATTTGTGTTTTTCCAATAGTTTCATATAATTTGGAAGGTTGTTATAAAGTTTAACTCTATTGCAGGAAAAAAAACTGGGGTAAATATGTAGTGTACGGATTAGCGCCACCCAAACTCCCCATTCCCAAGCTTGTACCTTAAATATTTACAGGTCTTAATTACTTCAGCACCTCCTTGTTGATGACTTCAACAATAGTGCTACCATATTGGGATGTAAAGTTTTAAAACATTTTTAAATTTAGTTAAACTGACTTCACTAAACCTTTTGCTTAGTTGCTGTATGTTCGATAAGCGAAAAACTAACGTAACTTAGGAAAATTTAACGTGTTACCTTACCTAATAAATGTTACCACTTACCTAACATAATAAAACAAATTTTTAACCTAACATCACATTAATTATACCGTATAACGTATCTAAGTTTATCCCGGATGGAATGATCTAATAGGTATTGATTCAACTGTATTAATGATTCTTGCTCTTTTAATTTAGTATGTAGAAAGATATGGACTTTACAAAAGTGTGAATATAACTATACTAAACAAATCATGTCTTTTATTTTATCTTTCGTATACAGTTTACAATCATAATTCATTGTTATATCACAATTTTTTATCATGGTTTTTCTGTAGTTTTTTTTGGATTGAGGCTTCCATATGAGTTTGCTGTTCACACCACTAAAGAAATATTGTTGATGTTCTTTTACCAACTCAAAATACTTTCCTTGTGATAAACTCAATCAAAGGCTTGAGATAAACCTTGTATAATATCTACCTAATGATTTTTCATCAGTATCTATTTCCTTATATATCTTTAAAAAAAACAAAAAAGAATAGTTGTTTCAATACTTCTAGCTTATCTAAAACTATATTGTGAATTTGAAAGTTACTTATACTTTTTAGATTGTTAAAATAGTTTTCATTTCAACATTAAAATAAATGGATGAAATTAGACATAATTGCTATCAGATTAGGTATATTATCTCAATTTGTTTTTCAACTTTTGTTATGCAGGGTAATCATTTTTGTAGTTTTGAGATTGTCTGGAAATTCCAATAATTAAGGATGTGTTTATTATATGAGATACAGGAACAGCTGTAGGTACTATTAGCATAACATTTTAATACCTTTTTTGGTATTCATCTAGTCCTGCAGATTGTTTGTTCTTCAAAGATTTTATGATCTTATCTCTGTCTCGAGTGTCTGAATTAAGTATAAAAAGATTTTTAGGAGCAGCAACAATTGTTAAAGATTGGAGCTTGATGTTAGAGATTTTAAGGGGCCCACCTACCTGGGCACATATACGGTGTGCAGAGTTTCAGAAGAAATCACACGATTGGCAAACTGCTCAAGATATCCGACTGGGTACCTAGTTCTGTATTTTTGGGAGAGTGAAAAGGGCTAAAAGTCATGTTTTCAGAATAAAATTTAGACATGAAATGCCCAGTAAAGATTCTTAAAAGAACCCAAGGACCTTGCATTACACCTTTGTCTTTATTTACCCGTTATCTAATATTATTGTTACTGTTAATATTTCATAGTTTTATTATGCTCAATGAGAAGACTTCGCACCAGTTCAGGAAGAGATACCGTGCTGTAAGCACCATCTCGCATCATACTTATCATCTCTCCTCATTAACATAAATACACCCCTGTCTAGGCGGATCCCCTAAAAGATGAGCATTTGTGAAAAACTTGTTGATTTAGTTACCATAGTAGCTCGGATCTGTTATCAAAACACCATAGTTATCTTTAATATTAATGTTTATAATATTACAATTAGTTTTATTTATATCTGATTTTCTTGTCAACTAAAATAATTTTTTATTTATTATCAAATTCCATAGTTAAATAATTGTTAAAATTCAGTCTGGTTTGTGTTAATATGTGGTGGAATCAGAAAAATGTGGAGGGGAGTGTGATGATAAACTAATGTTTTCCTATTTTTACCATGCTTAAATTAGCTTTGCCTGTATGTATTTATGAATGGACTATGTAAGAAAATCTTTTCATTCAAATTTTACCCACTTTTCGACGTCCGAATGTGTTGAAATTTCGCATACAGGGCATTCCACGTCAGATCATCTCAGACTGAATGAAATTTGGTACATGGTATATTCAGACAAATTTAAGAAGCAGTATTTTTCATTTATGGTTTGGAATTTAAAGCCCTTCAAAGTTCCACTATGGTGGAATTTTTTTAATCCGCAACCAAAGTCGAGTGACACATCTTGCTTCTACATTTATAATAACAGTTATTAATGTAGAATTGTGAAATTCACCATACTTATTCAGAATTACTTATATGTAGATTTCAAATATCACTCGTAAAATGTAATTAAATGCCTAGAAGTACATGCAATTTATGTTAGAAGTGGAAAAAATAAATTACCAAAAATTGTAAACATTTCAGTAATCCTAATATAACTTTTTTATTTTCTATTAATTTTTACAATCTCGGGCTTGGTACCATTAGAAAGAGCACAACATTTGCTACAAAATGGTGAAAGAAGTGGTTAAGATGATTATAAAAAAGTTTTAAGTTTACAAAACAATTTGTACATGTAAAAGCAAAAATGTTTGAAATAATGATTTAGCCTTGTTGGAAATGCACATTAAATATAGTGTAAGCCTAAATATGAAAAATGCTAATGACAGTGAGAAGAAAATGTTTGAAGAAATTTTATGGTTCAATTAATGTTTGGTCACTCAATAAGTTTGCATAATATTGCATCTTGCTTAAATGTAGATGATGTAATAGCATCATCTAAATGTTTACTGTACAATACAAACAAACAAGTAAATTTAAAATAAGTATAACTATTAAAAATAAACATCAAAATATAAAATGCATAAAAAGAAATACAAAACATAGACATTACAGTAAAATGAAATTACTAATTGCAGGCTTATGTAAAAATTAATTAAAAAAAAAAAGAAAAAAGAAAAATACATTATATATCTAGCTACACTTTCACAGATTTATAAAGTCTAAATGACATACAGACCAGACATATAAACTGGCAGAACAACGTCTGTTGGGATCTGAAAGTGATATAAATTATTTTTCACACTTGACATTCAAATTAAGAAGACAATTACTAACTACACCCTGTGTTCAGCCCAGGCAACGCCGGGTATTGCAGCTAGTTCTTAATATTTCTGAACTTCCTGAGGAAGAAAACAAAATTCTGCTTTGGAGGATAGATGTATTCACACTGCATTCAAATTCAAGTATATGTTCACACCACTATGCATCACTCATTAAATATACAGGGAAGCTTTGAAAAAATATTGTGACCCAGCAAAAAAACACAAAAGGTCTATAAAAAGTGGAATAATACCTATATCTCTTCAAATGGTCAAATATGCGAAGAGGAAAGCTGGTGTTTTGTTAGTTCCTGGACAAAAGCTGTGTTCCAACTGTAGGACGAAGTTATTACAAGAACAAGAGTTTAAAAATTCACAGGATAATTCTAACAGAGAGGAAGGCCCAAACCCTCACAGGTGTACACCTAAGAAGGAAGACCATACATAGTGACACTACACCATTTGAGTAGGAAGATTTGAATTTAAGCGTGAGTACTCTTGATGTATCACCCTTAAAACTAAAAGGATTTTCAAAGCATTCAAAATTAGTGTATGGTAAAAGAAAGATAGTTGATGTCAAAAGTATAAAGTGAAATCAAAAGTAGCAGCAGTTTTGAAGCTACCAGAAGATGAATTGCAGTCTGAAGGAAGTACTGATGAAGACTTACCTGAAGAGTCAGTTATTAAGAGGAATGCAAGTGACTTAAATTTTCTGATCAGTCAGATGAAAGAAAAATTGAAATAAGGAATAAGTTTCACATTTGGTCAGTTGCACCTAATTTCTGGTCACAAAAGAAAATTTCCACATAATTCAAGGTTTCTGACTACATAGCAAGAAAATTTGGTTGTTGGTGAAAGAAAAAGGAATTATTTCATATCCTAAGTCTTTGCAAGATCAAAAAATTTCTGCTGAAGTTGTTGAAAAACTTGTTTTCAAGCAGATGAAAACAGCAGACTAATGCCAGGTGCCAAAGATAAGGTTAGTGTACACAAAAATGTTTACGAACAAAAGCACCTAATACTCTGCAATCTTAAGGAACTACACACGGCATACAGAGAGAAATTTCCTTGTGATAAAGTAGGATTTTCTAAATTTTGTGAGCTGTGCCGAAATGGTGTAACAGTTGGTGTACACATTCAGTCTGTGTCTACACCAAAATCCAATCCTTCTTTTAAGTGCTATGAATTTAGAAAAATCAAAGCTAAAGGACCTTATCAATTTACTGGTATGTGATAGTGAAAACCGTGATTGTGTGTTAAGACTAATTCCTAACTGTCCAAATTCTGAAAAAGTACAAGAATGTGTAAGAAACATTTTTACTGACTTTGATGATGAAGATGAAATTGAGTTTTCACAATGGTTAATTACTGACCACAGCCATTTACAAAAGTTGGTCCTTAATGTTAGTATATTGATCTGGTTTTGATGAAACTGGTGGCTTTAGTACCAAACTCATTCATCTCTAAACAGCAGTCAAACTATGTGAAACACAGGAAAGAAAACATTCAGCCAAATTAAATTCTAATTTTCATGGACTTTGCAGAAAACTATTCATTTGGGATCCAATACAAAATTCAGTCATATCATAGGGCATGTTCTGCTTGCACGTTACATTCAGTTATTCTGTACTTCAGAAAGGATGAGGAAACATGTAATATGTCTTTGTGATTTATCTCAGATTACCTAAACCAGTTTTTTTCAATCTTTTTGATTTCGCGACCCCTTTACAAGTTGAAAAATTCCGGCGACCCCCTTGTGTCACAGAAAGACAAAGAAATTATTTAATTAAAAGACTACGTTAATGGTATTTTCTATTTTGGTACAATTATCTATTATTCGGATCCACACACTGCAGGAAGCCGCGAGAGTTTTGAAAGTAAGTACGAGGTAAGTTGGTAAGGCTACGTGCGACTTAACTTGGACGCCAACTTGCGCGGGCCAAACTGCGTCGACGACGGCCACGTTGCCACGCCGCATTGTTGTTGCGGCGACAGGAAGCGACCCGCGCGCGCCACCCACCGCCGCCCGCAATGTTCTTTTGTTTCAACTCTCATCTCACCCAGTTAAGTGTAGTCACCGATGAGTACGGACGTCATTCTTTTGTTTTTCACTTGCTCAGCGCGTTTGTAAAATGGATAAGTTTCTCAAAAGATCACAGCCTTCAACATCTGGTACGAGTGTCAATAGCGGTGGTGGTGAAAAAAACCCCCAAAAAAAAAAAAAAAAAAATTACGATGACAGTTATTTGAAATACGGGTTCACAGTCATAAATAATAAACCTCAATGTGTAATTTGCGGCGATGTTTTATCACGTGAGAGTATGAAACCGTCAAAGCTTATGCGGCATCTCACAACCAAGCATAAAAAAGAAGCTGATAGGCCGTTGGATTTCTTTGAACGAAAGTTGAAAGCTCTTAGTCAGCAGCAAAATACTATGATTCAGGTTTCCCTAGTCTCCACAAAGTGTTGTTAAGACCCTCAAAACGCTGTTAGAACCTTGCCTTTTTCTTTCAGCCGGCGACCCCCCGAGTAAGGCTTTGCGACCCCCCTCGGGGTCGCGACCCACAGATTGAAAAACACTGACCTAAACCATGATGTTCTCTTTGTATATGAGGTTCAAAGAAGATTGAGCTTACTAATTCATGAAGAATTCCTTAACATGAATCAAGTGGAGTATATCACAGATGGTAGTGCAGCACAATACAAGAATTTTAAAAGTTTGGTCAGTCTTTGCTATCACTTGGAATATTTTGATTTAAAAGCTTCTTGGACCTTTTATGCAACAAATCATGGTAAAACAGCTTGTGATGGTGTTGGAGGATGTGTTTAAAGGACAGTATGTAGAGTGAGCTTGCAAAGACCGTATAAAGATAAAATTTTGACAACTGATCAGATGGTTCATTTTATAATGAATACTTTACTAAAATTAAGGTTCAGCTGATCAAAGAAGATGACATTCACGCAGTGGAAGTGAAACAAGTGTTTCTCAGAGTTCACAACTGTGCCTGGAACAAGGTCCTTGCACTATTTCATCCCACCATCTAAAACTATAATAGCAGCTAAGCGAATTAGCTCTTATCAGAATTGTTCGTAGAGTACTCTTTGACTGAAACAACGGAGAGCCTCAAAATTAAAATCAATTTGTCTGTGTTTTCAGTTTATGATAAGTGTTATTTTGGTTTAGTGCTTGAAAAAGAAGTTGAAGATGTAATGATAAAGTTTATGCATGCTCACTGGCTAGCTAAATTATTTTACTGGCCAGAACATTTATTAGAAAGATTCATGCTGGTTGCAATTAGTCAACATTCTTTGTACTGTTGATGTTCCGGAACTTGAGACTCGGGTTGGAAGGGTGCATTATGAACTGACATCCATGAGTGAGAGAAAAATTACATCAAAATGGTCTAAATGGAATCAGCTTCTTCATTGATTATATTGATAAAGAACCTAAAGTAGCCCTACTACAGGTATGTACAGTACAACATCAAATGATATCAGTATTGTAAAAAAATGCAATTTTCATGAGCACAGCTTGCAGGTCTAACTTTGACTTCTGTAATTCTGTATTTTTATTTATATAAACTTATGTACTGTATGTATTTACAGTTAACAAATATTCTATCCACCAAATCATTTCTTTAGGTGGGATGATATCTACAAATTATATTTCACTATTTTGTAGCAAATTTTGTGCTCTTTCTAATGGTTCCAAGCCTGAGATTGTAAAGATTAATAGAAAAGAAAAAAGTTATAATAGGATTACTGAACTGATACTTACAATTTTTGGTAATTTTTTTTTCCTCACTTGTAACATAAATTGTATGTATTTTTAGGGATTCAATTACTTTTTACGAGTGATATTTGAAATCTACTTAAACTTCTGAATAAGTATGGCCAATTTCACGATTCTACATTAATAACTGTTATTACAAATGTAAGTTGAAGCAAGATGTCACTCGACTTTGGTTGCGGATTAAAAAAATTCCAACAAACGGAGGAACACTACAGCCAATATTCCAAAAATGAAAAATACAGGTTCTTATATTTGTCTTAAGATACCATGTACCAAATTTCATCCAAAACTGAGATGGTGGGGTGGACACCTCTGGATGATCTGGCATGGAATGCCCCACTTGTTTTCAACTGATAATAATTTAGTGATGTCATTTGCAGTCAAATTTTCCTGTACAAGTTGAAATTAAAGCAATATGATGGAAAAATATGATGGTTTGAGAGGATCATTAATGTTTTCTTTTAGACAACTAATTTTTTTATAAAGTTATTCAAATCAAGGGATTACATGCTGCATGTTATACTTATTAACCTGTGGGTTTGGGCCGTTTCCATAGAAATGATGATGTGCCTGAAGTTGCCAGTCATCTTTTAAGAAGACTGAGCAAGGCATGCTGAAACGTCAGGCACTTCCCATAATTTCTACGGATGTGGCATCAGTCCAGAAGCCAAGAATTAGGTAGTGACTTTGGCCATGAAATCATAATATCTAAATGCTTCATGATGTAGACAGGTGTACCCTCTGTGTTCTGGGAAGCAATGAGTTGCAGATTTAAGATAAAATAGTAAAATATATCTCAAATTAGAAAAAAACTTAATTTTTTTGCATAGTACTTATGTGGTCAAAATTAGTGGGCCCGAAAAATAATAGTTTTGGAATTTAAAACTTAACAATTATTAATTTTATGTTTTTAAATCATACCAGAAGTTTTTTTTTACATTATCTTGTAGAATAGGGTATGATATAAGGAGATTTTATGAGTTTATGATATTGTGGGAAGTGAAATAAATACAAGCTGCAGTGTAGCCAACTTACATATGGTAATGTGCTTCTACAGATTTTTTTTTCAGTTGGCATCACACAGCAGCCATGAAGGACTTGGATCAGCACATGCTTCCAAATAACTACCCAATTGTGGAACTTGACTGCAAGGTTGCATTTGACTGCATATCGCCGAAGCAGAAGTTGTACTGCCACTATCTCAACTTGGCCAGTTGGCATGGGAGTCTCATCGTGTATTTACAGGTAAGTTTTCCTCAAGTTTATGATTTCATGTTGTAGAATTATATGTCGTCATAGCAGGGTTACTATGGGTATAGAAAACTGGGAAAACTGAAATCTCATTTTAACAAATACGTACTTGAAAAACCTGTATTTTTGGTACTGTAATAATAATGAGTGTATTAATATTCACTGGGTGGTTCAAGACTGTACCAGTGATTTGTTAAGTATCGGGTACTGATGGGGTATAAAAATGTAATGAATAATGAATGTAGATAACATTTTGAGGTTTAGGTTTTTTCTCCAGTTTTATTATTTTATCTACCCTATCTTTATTTTCTGAAAATTCTGATTATATGTGTACTACTAGGATTGTGCAAATATTCAGTTGTGCAATCTGTATCACAAGTTTATTTTTTATTTTGTTTAGAAATTCCCATAAATGTAATAAAAAAATTTTGTTAAATGAATATTTGAATACCAAATGAATGTTAATTTGGTTTATATGATATTAAAATATTGAAATTACTGTACTGTTTAATCTATTACCTTGTTTTCTTATGAGATAAAATAAATATTTAATCTTTCAAATTATATTTTTTTATTTGAAATATTAGACATGAAGCAACTTCGTTTGTTGGATAAAATGTACAATACCTCACAAATTTCATAAATTTTAATTTTTTTATTTTTTTATTTTTAAAAGTTTGCATCATAAATAACACTGCCTTTTACTTTGCAATTCTGTGTAACTTTTTTTGGCTCAGTTGTAATACGTGATACCGGGAAACAATGAAGCTTATTACCAAAAAAAAAGAAGTAGGGGAAATAATAAAATCATAGGAATAGGTGAATGAGGTTTGAATTGAGTATGATTTCATGATTTGGTAGCAATGGAGTTGACAATGTTGATGTGTGGTGTGTAATGTTCGTTGTTTTAATAATGAAAGGTTATGGAAAATTAGGAAATGTCAACAACAAATACGTGTAAATAACTATCTTGGGATGGGTTGAAAAGAAAAAAGTAGTGGTGAATTTACTTACAAAAATATGTAGTCAGATATGTACTATAGTGAATATGGAAAAATTAAGCATGTATGTTGAATTAAGGTTTTGAAGTTAGGGTTAAGCTAAATGTGAAATTTTAATACGTTAGGTTAGCACTCGTTCAGGTAATGAAAACGTAGTGAATAGTTGAATAGGTTAGGTTAGCTACATTATAAATTCATTAATGTAGTCTGGATGGAACAGTTTATCATGAGATAGAGGTAGGTTACTATATTAGTATAGCTACCGTCTTACGTGAGTTTTTGCCAGAATACTGTAGACGCAGTATTTTTCACATAATTAATTTTTTTATTTTAAAGGTTTTGGGTATCATAATGAAGACCAAAATTCTACTCAGTCTAGTTTAGTTTTTGATACAGGTAATTAATTTTTTGAAATTTCGGATTTTCACAATCAAATTTTTTTGGTGTCGTGAAGTAGACTTAAAGTCCCACCGGGTCTAGTCTATTTTGCGATACTGGTATTTAATTGACGTTGAGACATTTGAAGGTAATTGTCTCGGTTTCGTGTACTAGAATACAGTCCCATCCGGTCTATTCTATTTTGCGATACCGATATTGAATTTTGGAAAGTGAGACTTTTCAATATAATATTTTCTTGGTATTATGAACTGGAATACAGTCCCACCTGGTCAATCCTATCTTGCGATACTGGTATGTATTGAATTTTTCGAAAGTGAGACTTTTCATTATAATATTTTCTCGGTATTGTGAGCAAAAATACAATCCAACCTGGTAAAATCTATTCTGCGATACCAGTATTTTATTTTTCATAATTTACTACTTTTTATGCAAATTCAGTTTTTTGTATAATGAAATTTTATAATAAATAGGTAACGCTGTTAAATGTTCCGATACTGCCATAAGTTGTAATGTCTACAGTTCTAATTTCATTGATAATAAAAAATCTGTATCGCAAAATAGAATTGTGCAGGAGGTGGGGGAGGGGATTATATTCTTGATCACGATACTGGAAAAATATAATATTTAAAAAATGAAATGCATGAAAAAAAGAGTGTTTATAGTTCCCTGCCCAAATCCCCCATATTCCTGCGCTTGTCCCATAAAAAATTTAGGAGTTTTAATGACGTGACACCATATTGATGACATCATTAGTATTGTTATGGTATCATGATCTAGAATTGGCTCCATTTATTTTTCTACAGGTGTTTGATCACTTGACCAAAATTAGACATTTTTTTTTAGCTATTACTCTTATTATTTGCATTGAAAAATTTTGTAATAATGCCAGAGGGGGTGAAATTGTTGGGTGGGGGAGGAGGGAGGCAGAATCATTATTACTGTATATTAAAATTTTCTAAAATTTAAAACTTCATTAATTTTTGGTTGCAGTGACAACTAGGCACCTGATTTCTTTGTATCCCAGGCCTAAAGTTTAAAGTTTTGAAGCAAAATAATTTTGTCAGTATTAGAGGTTTACAATAAAATATCAAATACAGCAAAACCCCTTATTTGCACTTTTCATGGGGACAAAGTAAAAAAGTGTAAAAAGCGGGAAAGTGTAAATAAAGGGAAAAGTATAAAAAGGAGTACAGTTTACCTTATTTAGAATTTTTTTCCTTTTGTTTAATAGCACATACTACAATGCAGGTACAAACACACTAACAACAAATTTTACTTTAGTATTTAATCAATTATTAATTTACCACATTTGACAAAAATAAAAAAAGAATGAAAGCCAAAATGTTTTTCTGATTACTTCCTAAAAAATAAATTTGAAATTTTCTTCTGCTTGCTTTTTTGGCTGTTCAAGGAGATTATTTGCCTCTCCAAATTATAAATACAGTTGCAACCGGCAGGGTTTATAACAAATACGGGCTACATACACATTGCTCACAGTAAAAAAATTTTTAAGAAAAGGCCGCAAATTGATGAATGTTTACCGTCAATAGCGCGCCAAACGCGGAGAAAGGTCATTGTACTCGGTCAGCTGCTGTAACGACGCGGCGGCGCATGCGCACTCTATGCTCCGCCCAGACTCATGACGCCATTAGCCGCCAACCAATAGATGCGAGCTTAGCGGAAAAAAATATAAGCTCCACCTCCCGTGTACCAATTTTATCCAGTTCTAATACCAGTTTATTGGTATACGCACCAGTTTTCTCGCTGCCGTGACATGTTCAAGTTTATGTTTATATTATCATGATGTCTTGGTACCAATAATTAATTATTTACGATCCCCAGAAATAAATGGTTAGTTTAAAAAATATGGCGTCAACTGTACAATACTTCCCAAATTATAAAAGACGTATAAAACAGTTACCAAGACACCGCTCATTTTATCTTGTGAAGTTTATGTCTCGTACCAGTATTTCGGCTAAGTTGTGACATAAATACAGTATCAGAACTTACAAGCAGCCATGTTTGTACATTCATGAGTTTACGTTTTTCCCTCGTGCATTTTAGATTGTCTCCTGCTATAATTACTCGTACTTTTACACGCCTAGGCTTAAATTATTACATGTTTAGAAATAAAAGCAACTTTTCATGTTATAAAATATGTATATTTTGCTATTTAAAATGTTCATTGCCTACTAGCTCCACGGTATTTTCTGGTTGTTTATGGTTGTTACGTGACGTAAATAGCGGGATTGATTCGATTTTTGAGACGTAATTCGCGGGAAAGTATTGTATTGGACTATATGGGAACCAAACGGGACCTGAAGAATATAGTGCAAATAACGGGAAAACGTAAATAACGGTAACGTAAATAAGGGGTTTCGCTGTATACACAGTTCTTGTGCTATTATAAGTATGTAATCATTCAGGCCTTTCTGGGACTTTCTAATTCATTAATTTAATATTTCTTGAAGCTTTTTAAATAAGAGATACAATTCAGCCTTTCAATTAACCTAAGCGAACTTTAAAAAAAAAGAATTATTCATTATAAGGGTGCTTGTGTAAAATGTAACAGATGATTGATATGCCACTTAGTCACTGGTTTTTTATGGATGTGTTCCAGACCTCACCCGAGTCGCCAATCATATTCAGTGTCTTGACGAAGACATTGTTGAGCCAGCCAATAGCAGAGCTGCGGGAGGCCTCCCTAAGTAAAGGAGTTACCGAAGATGACTTCACAGTGAGTCAGTAGCTTTGTAATCACTTGTGAACATAGAGTCAGAGGCTGCATCCAAATACTGGCCTAATAGATCCCTTAGCTAAGGGATCCACTAAAAGTGCATTGTAGTGGACGCGGCCATCTTGTTGAATCCGAATTATCACAAGGGATGCCGATGCATCCCTTCACGCATCCACTAATTCGAGATTTCTAGGGATGCGACACTCGCATCCACTAACGCGTCCCTACATCCATTAGCTTCGGAATCGGGTTTTATTTTGTTTGTGTATAATATTACTTCCGATTTTCAGCATAAGATTTGTTTAAAACATTATAAGCGAAAGTGATAACTTAAACAAAGACAAATGAAGACGTTAATAAATATAATCAAAATACGAATTTAAACTTAAAGAATATTTCAAAACTCATAAGTAAAGACCCCGAAAAATGGTGAAGCGCGCAATTCACGAAATAACGCGAAAATTTGATACTTTAAACGAATTTTGCGACTTTCCTTTGATTTCGACATAGTCGCGAAATACTCGCTTTTGCGCACAAAATAATGTCCTCATGTCGCAAGTTCTATTTATTTACGCCATCATAAACATAGGCGTGAAATAAACATAGACTAAAAGACTAGTGCCGTGATATTATCTTTGTTTTGACTAGTTACTGAAATCCACGTATTTTTATTACTCTGTTTACAAGTAGTAAATATTGCCATCGCAAATGAAAACAAAATTTAACAAATGTCAACAATCGATATGTGCGCACTACCAACATAACAAAATTGACTCCACAGTTTTCGTGTTTTGAATAATGGTCGCTTCTGCCGCAAGGCGCACTGGTGTCGATTTTTCTAATCTAATTTAATCACATGGAGCTAAGATGGCAGTCATTTTTGCGTGCACATATCTATGAGTGTTTACAAATACCGTCCACATTTTGTAAGTTTTGTGATACAATTGAATTTATGGCTAAGATGCCGAAAACTTTGACAATGTTTGATCGCGAAAGAAATGAAATCGGATGGATTTTATATTTTTGATCAGCGGACGTGCGGGTTGATTGGACACACAAAGACACGTGCAAAAAGCATGTGGCAAATGACACACACAAAACAAAACCAAAAAAAAAATTATTTTGTCAAGCAAATTCTACCATGTCTAATCAAATCTCGATAGGCGACAGCGTGAATAAAGCAAACAAGCTTGAAAGTGCAGAAAACAAGAATTTGTTTCTGATTTTGTTAATATGATGCTGTAAGTTAACATTCCTTTGGAAAAAGCTGATCATCCAGCTATGAGGGAATGGTTTAATACCCATGTTGAAGGTTAGGCTTATTTATTTAGAAATGTTTTCCCCCTCTAATAAGAGTTCATAAGCATATGTAGGCCTACAATACTAACAATTAACTTACCTTTACTTCTAATAAATATGAAAGTACCTCATATTAACAAACACATAAATAGGATGGATTGCATTGTGAAATGGTGAGCACACCACAAGATATTTTTGACTGATTGATTGATGGTTTGACTCTGTAATCCAGCAGTAATCTTGATAAGGTTAGGTTAGGTTTGGCTTAGAATTGTTTTGAGTAAATTAGCCCATTAATATTTTCAGCAATAACCTTATAATTCTACATATTTATAAGTATATTGTAAGTTATGTATACATTTTAGGTGCAGGGGATTTGCCATCAGCCAACACTCTTAGAGAAACTTATGTCCCAAAAATTGGCCAGGCAAAAAAGGAAGCAGTAAGGCACACTGTAGAAATCAAACAGATTGTATTCTTGTGTGATGAAATGACAGACAAAGTGGGCCGATGTAAGGCTGAGTCTGCTACTTTCTAGTGCCTATCCACTATGAGGTTTTTTTACACCGCCAATGGCATAATTTTTTTCACAATTTTTTGGGGTCTCTACCGATTACTTATTTTAACACCGATTTTTGTACCGCTTGCCTATTTTTACCCCGATTTTTTGCGCCGCTTTTGTCATTTTTTTACACCAAAATGAGCCAGTTTTATTTACCATTTTCTGGGGTCCCTACTCATAAGTATTTTTAAAGTTTACAATTTATAAAATGTATTTTATTTGGATCACTAGCATGTATAACATACACGTTACATTATTTTTTAATTGGTAGGTATTTATTATTTACGTTTTGCTGAATATGCGTTGATATCCCTACACAAAATGGCTGCGTGAACATTAGTACGAATGACAGTCAACAGGTGGTGCTAGCAGTAAAAGTATTCGGATACTATCCATCCATTAGAAATGCGTCCTCTACATTGTGGCTGCATTTGCTAAGGTACGTAGGGATGTGTGTGCTAAGGACGCATCCCTATGTACGTATTCGGATACAGCCAGAGAGTCAAACAGTTTGGGGATGTGGAGGAGCAAAATATGTTTAAAATTTGACATTTTTAATTACTGTGTTGAATTTGTTTATTTAAAGTGAAAAAATTATTGGTTTAATATACCTGCTGTAAAATTTGAAAAAATAAAATTTAATTTTCTCGTGATCAACAAAAAAGTTTCAGTGTGTGTGTGGGGCTGGTGAATGGACATGGAATGATTAAAGCCTCATTAAGACGAAGTGGAAAGGAAGAAAGAAAGGGACGAAGCATTTGCTAGGGAAAATGACTGTGGAATAGGTAGCCTAATGCCTTGGTTAGAGGGGGAGAGAAACTGTGATTGCATAACTTTTTTCTGCAGACATTTTTCTAAACTTGAGAATGATTGTATTTAGAACTTAAATTTTTAAATGAGTGTTATGTGAAATAAAAATACAAGAATTACGTAGCAAGTACAGACCTAGTGTCATCATAATTGTATGTAAATATTTTTATACTAAAATAAATTCAAATTTTTTCTTTTTAATTTGATTTAATTATCAATGCACTTTGTTGTTGATTAAAGATAAGGTTTCATGGCGCACACTTCTGACATGGTTTAAAGCGACTTGACGCCTATGATTTTAGCATATTTACGCGTTACGTGCTTTGGAGTTTCAATTCAACCATCATCTTTCCTTGCAGGCATTCTTGGTGTACGCAGCTGTGTTCTACTCCAACAACGGAAACTACAGGGGCTTCGGCGACACCAAGTTCATCCCGAACGTGTCCAAGGAGAAACTGGAGGCGCTATTGAAAGCCAGCAAGGCCTGGAATAAAGACCTGCAGGCACAGTGGGAAGAGTGTCGAGGGCCAATTTACTCATTGTCTGAGCGCGAGAAGCAGCTCTCCTTCCCGGACAAGGTGAGGGGCTATCCACGTCTCCATTGTTAGGGACAAGATTTTATGGTGAGTTACGACAAAAACTAAATAACCCCGGAAAGCATGGCAATACACCATACAACACCGAAATGCAAGTTAATACACCACAAAGCACCAAAATGCAATAAAATGATGAAACTAATCAGCTTTTAAATCAAAACTTAACTCTAATGATAAGTATGTAATCTTTTAAATATTAAATTAAAGTAATTTATTTAGTGTGAACAAAATTTATTTATTTAGTCTGTGCAAAAAAAATTTGAACAAGTTTACTTTGCAACTTGCAACTCATTTTGACATTATGATGCTAGTACATTTTTCAAACACAAAAATGCTTAACAAATTTTTTTTGTTTGTTTTGAATAGTTAGACATTGTTATTACAAATTATTATATTGTAAAAGTGCATAATGTATCAGTCAAAATGACACTGTATTGGAGATGTTAATTTAATGGAACATTTGTGTCACATTTGCTCAGTAATATTCTATCTTTTTTTAGTAAACAGATTTCATAAAATATAAATCAAATATCACTGAAATCTTATGTTTTAAAAACTAAATTCGCCTGGAAATAAATCCATAAAATCTTGTTTTCTACCCATCGTACAGTTATCCTTTACTAAATAGTTGTAGAGAATGCAGCTATTGTTTATTGTCACCCCTTCAGTGTTTATTTTCTATGTTAATCATTTTCCTGTGACATTTTTTTTGTTGTGTTATTTATGAATTAACTAGATCTCATTGCAATTCAGTTTGTATCTTTGTACTGACTTAGTTTTTAAAGTTTACCAATAATAGAATGAAAAGTAATTACGTATGTTATTTTAAGTTAATGGATGGGGTGAAATGCAGTGTTGTGAAGGATGGCTAGGTAAAAAATGTGTTTTAGCATAACCTGTGCCTCAGTCAGTTTTATATGTTCCAGTTAATGTTCTTTGAGTACAATTTAATGATATGTATTTAATTTACTTACATTTGTAAATACACTAATAAATACTTAGTTACATGTTTTTATTTATACAAATACATTTGTTAGTCATGTTAAGAATATGGTGAAAATGTGTTATGCAGTGAAAGGACTTGTTTTAAATACCATTGTACTGTATATACATTTTTGTTTATATTTGTATCAAAACTATATTGACTTTGATGATCTTGCAAAATCACTATTTCTTTCATGGCCGTGGTCTGAACATGCCGGTTTTAGACCTCTCACTGTACGTCATATAGCAGGGTTCATATGCTTCCTTAATATCCTTACAAAGTCCTTGATTCCTTTAATTGAATAAGGGCCCTTAAAAGTCATTAAATTTGATTAAGAATCCTAAAAAAAAACTCTTTACTAAGAAGTAAGAACTGATAGCATATAAGTACTAATGGATAAATGCTGGACTTTTAATGTTCTTTCATTTCTGACTTGGTAGAAAACAACGCTTTGTGCGTGCGCAGTACAGTTGGCTAATTTTGGGCCATGTGGTTATACTTTTTAAGTATAAAAATAAAAACATTTTGAATTCATTTTTTGTATTTTGTATCTCACCTTTAAACTGAAAACATGTATTTTACTGTCTTTCTTTTAACTTGTAAAGTAGGTAAATGTCTCATCAAATTAAATGTTCCAGAGATAACTATAGACAACCTTAAAGAATTGAACTAACCAAGAAAATTATTATTACTTATTAATATTTTTGCGTTATCTGTTTTTCATGATAGTGTTGAACGTGATGAAGTAAAAGGGTCGTTAAAAAGTCCTTAATTTTAATTGCACAAGAGGGTATGAACCATGTATAACCAGCTGCTCTTGTTTCAGGGTGTCACCGCCTACCTTTCCAAGAACTGTTCCAAAGATGATGCCGTCCTCGTGAATGAGTTCCTCAAGTCGAGGGGGCTGGAGGGCTACAACACTCGGCTGTTTAAGACCACTGATAATGGTGTCCCCAAGTATGAGGTCAGTGCATTTGTAGGGGTAATGAGTAACTTTATCTGCGCAGCACTATGTACAATTAAGCATTTCATTTATTAAATGTAGAGAAAGTGATTTATTGTGAAAATGTTCTGCCCTAAGCTAGTCTTGAAAACACTGTTCCTTTGTTTTACTTTTATGGCTGTAAAAACATATTTTACATTTTGTTATTTTTAGGGAATAACAGAAGTTTTCTAATCTAGTGGCTCTATTCTCTTTGTGCCAGTCGAGAAAGAAGAATTTTTTTTAGATCTTGGTCAATCAGGGAATTTTCGAATCATGCCTACACCAGTCAATCTCTTGCTTCTGATCTGGCCAATAAGCAATAACAAATATCAACCATTCTTTCAAAATTTGGTTAAACACCATAAAGTCTTTATACTTTTTTTTTTTTTGCAAATTACTTTAGCCATGCAAACCAATGTTTGACCAAGTTGTTAATAGTGATTAGAGAAGTAAAATTAACACAAAAAACATAGAAATAAAATTTAAAAGTTTTAAATTAACTGTACACTGCATTTTATGGTTTGTTACTATTGACACAAACAAACTCAACAGTGAATATTTCACATAAATCTAAGATATTTAAGAAATAAACTTTTCATATAAAATTACTCACAGCAGAATAAAACTCTAGCATTAGAAAAATGGAATTGAAAAATTTTCTATGAACAGTATAACAGCAGCTTATAGTCATTTTTTAAAGGTGATGACTGATGATGTGATGAGTCATAGAATAGTGGTAAATTTTAATTTTTAATTAAGTTTACAAATGTGTAGTTAAGTAAATATGTGCTTAAATAACTAGCCATTGTGGTTTTTAATAAATATAAATTCACAAGTAAGTACACTAGAACATTTTTTTTTACAATATTCAAGAGGGTGTGTCTGTTGTCAAATGCAGAAAAGTGTTAAATGTAGGAAATGTATGATTGATAAGTTATTTTTTACTTTGATAACTGTGATATTTTACCTGAACATACCGTACTCTTATATACACATAATTCTGATTAAAAGTGTCTGAAGCTTATCTAAATAGAATAATTTACATTAAATTTCTATATTTACATTTTGTATGGAGTATAGTGTATAGGTAAGCATACATAAGTTTATGTACATATGCACTTTCATACTCTTAATTAGCAATTTATAGTAACATCAGAAGACATTTACAGATAAGAATGTTAATAAATATACAGTATTTTATCACAACACGGCTGCATTTCCTTCAGTGATTTCGTGATTTTTCACAATATTGTGTTCAGAGTTGAAATAGGCACGGCTAACCTCTCAGCGTTTCCACACACTTAAAAATGTTAGTATTTCATTAATTGAAAATGTTTGCATCTTTTACAAGCTGCTATCTCAATAAAATACGTACAGATAAAAATTCAGTTTTTACTCAGAGTAAAAGATAAAATTTTACACTTATTGACATTTAACATTGTTACCGACCACATTATTTTTAATGGGCATTGACAAAGATGAATACCATAAATCTAAACTAGGTAATACGGTATGTATAAGTTACTGATGGGCCTTCAGAATTTCTATAAACTATAGCGCTAGCATCGCATTCTAACATTTCCTCAAAGTTTTTCCATTTTTAGACCAGTGTTAGTAGCATGTCAATACCGTTTGAAATGGAAGAGCGCATAAAAAAATTCAGCAGCTACAGTTAGGGGTGAGCCAATCACCACATTTGCCGATCATGCCGATGCCAGAAATGTGGTACCGATCATGCCGATTTTTTTGACCGATTAGTGCTTTTTTAAGTTGGTTGAAAAATATGCTCCAAATTACTAAAGTTAAATAATTTTACTTGAAACTACTCATCACTGAATACCCTAAACAAATAGGTTACATATATTTATATGACAAACTTTTGATTTAGACACTGATTATTAGTTGTTTTTCCCATAAACTAATCTGGAAATCTATTAATCCCTTTAACAAAATCTATAACACACTGTTGACCAACTAATCATCATCGTCACACAATTCGAAAATGAATGTTTGTCTATTAATCCCTTTAACAAAATCTATAACACACTGTTGACCAACTAATCATCGTCACACAATTTGAAAATGAATGTTTATTTACATTTTTCCGCTTTTTGGCGCGATTTAAAATGCTTTCTGCTTGATATTAAGACGCAGTTCGAACTATATGCCAGCGCCCCCGGCTGACGTGGTATGGCCACTCACGTAAGGCTGTTCCAAACACCGCCACCGTTCGCCCAATCATCTGCTTGCTTTTGTATTTATCGGGTGTCGCTGTTCCAAGCTGACGTCAGTGCCCCGAGCGGTGTCCGTAGGCTTTAAAACTTCGCCTGTTTGTCTTATCTATCCAAACATTATGCCGGAAAGGAAAATAAACGCCGTAGTTTTACATATTTTTACAGTATATTTTTGAGTTTAACATTATAACGTGAGCGTGTGTAAGCTTTTGTTTGCTTTAGTGCATTTATGACTAATGTTCAGTGGCGGCTAGAGGTGGGTTGTTACAGCAATTTTCGGTATCTGTTCCAACCTGATACTGATACAGTAATGTACCTAGTTACAAGTCTCTGATACTTTTGTATCAGAGCAGTAGCAGTGTCAGGAAGCGACAAGGTATCAGCATTCTCGTTACAGAGTACACATCCTCCGTGCCATCATCACCAGCGTAAAAAGGTATCGGTGTCTCTGATACATTATTTATCACGCCCGGTAATTCTCTACCTCTGTTACTCTCATGCCCGCCTGATACAGCCAGTATCAATCAGTTCAACATTCACTGCAGTTCGTCCTGGCCGTGTATTACCATGTACATTGTTGCGGGCTGTCATGCTTTGTAGTTAGTATCTTTATAGTGAAATAAGGAATGGATAAGTGCAAGAAAAAGACTTCATTTCTGTGGAATTTTTTTACGGAAAATAATGAGTTTGCTAATTGTAATTTGTGTAAACAAAAACTGAGTTATAAATCATCGACTAATCTGAAGAAACATTTGAAACGTAAACATTGATATAGTATGCTCACTAATGTACGTATCTGTTTTTTTTTATTTTTAAGTTTTGATAAAATCGTATTATTTTAATGTATGAAAACACTAGTTACTAATCGTTTTCGAAAAAAAAAAGTCCAAATGTTGATTACATCTGTTATTAGTGTCAACTGAGAATTTATTTGCATTTTCATAGCTGTTAGGTGCACTAATATAAATATTATATCTTGTATTAATGTACTTTTTAATATTAAAATTTCATTAGTTTTATTATTGAACGAGACTGTGCACGCACTGCGCACTGAGCGTATTTTGATGTGGGACAATAACCAAACGACTCGTAACAATTTCGCTTTGCGCCTCTCCTTCAACGCCTTCCCCTGCGCTTCCTCCCCTACATTATTTCCCTTCTTTATCCCTTATTCGTCGTTCCTGCTCCCTCCCCTTTCACAAGCTCCGCCCAAGTGACCGTCATCTGCGATCGGGTTCTGCGCACATTGGCCGTGGTGTTGTTCCAGGCGAATTCTGAACTGATACTAAAGTACTTTATACTTTTCAAGTGTACTCGTTTGCCGTTTCTGATACAGGCGCGTATCAGTGACAAAGTATTAGGTTGATACTTTTCGACCCACCTCTAGTGGCGGCCATGTTGCGGTGTTTGTTTACCAGTGACGAGTAAAAACACTGTGATTTCGTGTTTTAATACTAAATTTTGTGTTTAAACCCTGTGTTATGGCGATCTCGCGTAAAAACTGTATTTTACGGTGATTTCGCGTTTATCGTCGTTTAATCGCGATCGCGAAAAGAACAGGCCCCTATGCATGACTTAATAAATGGTTTGGTGTGCTTTTGTTTACTCTTTTTTAACAAACGTACTTTTCATGAATATGTTTATTTTTTAAGAATAACTTTACTTAATTTTTTTCTGCAGAAAAGATTAAAACACGTAAGTAACGCAAATGTTACTTAAAAACGTCAAGCAATAGTTCTGAAGCAAAATATATGTCGGCGCTTTTGTGTTAAGTAGAGATTTTTTTTTGTCTTCAGAAAGCGGTAATCGGCAAAAAGGATCGGCATGCATGAAGCCGATCATGCAAATGACAAAAATGACCAAAATCGGCCGATCTTAATAATCGGCAATCGGCATCGGCTCACCCCTAGCTACAGTGCTAGTGTACCCAAACAGCATTTTGGATTTGGTATTTCATACGAAAGTGTTATCCTCATTTGTACGATGTACATGACAGAGACGGGAATAACGAATTTATGTAGGTTTAGCATAAACAAATGGCGTAAATTATGGGAAGCAGATTGTAGGTGCGTTGTAATCAACGCATTGCATCAAATGAGATTAAAATAGGACCGAAAAAAGTGGTGCAAATAACGGGAAAATGTTAAAAGCAGTAATGTAAAATTATGGTTCTACTGCATGGTTAATTTGTTTAGTTATAATGTCTCAGCAGTGTGTGTAAAACACACTGAACTCCGCTGTTATGTTGTATCAGCTGTTGGCCCATGGTGTTTGGGGGGGGGGGGGACAATATGAGAAGCAGTTTGGAAATCTACTGCATACTATGTCATACAGCATTCATCGTGCTAGCTGCGCGAATGACGGCATTGGAAAAATACTGCTGACACACAGAAATTGACACACACAAATGAATTTCCATAGTATTGCGTGCATGCATGATGTGTTAGCTGATAGGCATGAAATATCTATGAGCATGATTCTGATTGTGACAGTTGGTAATATGACACTATCGGAAAATTAATCAATAGGAAATCTTTATCAGCCCAGCTATACTTTTTTCCTTGACCAGAGTCAATAATGAAATAAATTTGCAGACATGAATATGTGAGTTAAAATCTATAAAATAATCAAATTTGTTAGTGATTTAGTCACAAGAATGAGTAATGTTGTGTTATTGAACACTATAATATGAAATTATATACACTGCCAATACCTACCATACCATGACACTGGCTATTTCCGTATCACAGTGTACTGGCTGACCCTGTCAAATGCTCTTGTGCACACCACCTGTAAAACTTAATCAAGACGTGTCATAGCGAATTGAGGCAACTGACAACTGCAACATTTAGGTGACACATAGCTGCAGCCACCTTAGTCCCCAGACTTCTAAATGAAGAAAAACAAATTAAGCCCCTTCCATAAAAAGGCTAAACAACCTCAATAATTAGTGGGCATTGGTCACGTGTTTAGAACTGCCATTTAAATTGCAGAAAGGGGTACTGTAACTGTATGCTGAAGATGATACTGATACCATGATAGCACAGTATCTGCTCAATATTGACGGTATCTGTGTCCGTATTTTCAGAAGGCCAGCAAACTTTGTGTTGATGTGGTAGATTTTAAACGTGTTTTGTTATTGCAGGAAAACAATGACTAGAATTTGTTGTGCATTTACTGTTTTGTATTCTTAATGTGTGCTAAAATCATTCAATGGAAACACAGCTGTGAAAATGTAAATTAATTTTTTTATTTATATTTGGTTAACTGTACTTCGTATTCTGCTAGGTTTTAAAAAGGAAATGTGTAAGTGTGTATATAGAGTATTTGTAGCATAGTATCTGTATCTTGGGCACCTGCACACACTGGTATGAGCCTATTCCTACTGATCGAGATCTTTTTTGGCTGTATGCTGCGTTAGACACTGAAATGAGACTCGGTGATGGTTGTATAAATGTTGCTGAGGTGTACAAAGCATGCACAATATGATTCCAGATTCGTCTGGCATCTGCGGAGGCAGCTGATCGTTCGGAGGAGGAGCGAGAGTTCAAGGGCAGCAAGTTTGTGGTGTCGCGGGGAGACTACTCGCCTATCCTGGATACTGTCGTGCAGCACCTCAAGAAGGCAAAGGTGGGTTGGTTGCCTACGCAGCAGAGAATAATGTGTAGAAATAAGGTAAAGGTGTAATCAAGGCCCGTGATTGCTTTCAAGAATCTGTACCATGTCTATAAATTATTCTGAAAACACATGTTTTAGGCTTTTTTTTACTCTTCTAAAAAATACAGGTTAAAACCAAAATACCGAGCTAGAACAACTCACCTTCCCGTAGCGCATTCTTAAATGCTTTTAGTAAACGGGCACCACTTGGCTATCTTGAGCAATTTTTAAATCACGTGTTTTCTTCTAAGGCTCTGCACACCTTATTTGTGCCCAGGCCCTTTAAAGTATCTCGTTTGAATGTGTTTCACCTTCTCTAGAACCATGTATGCCGCTGGACTACATTGGACTTTTTGTCTATAACTTTTCCAATGGTTAGACTGGAATGATTTATTTTTGTTATTATTACCACCATAAGTTTTCTTCTACCAAATACCTCTTATAAATAGCCACTTTTATCGTGTCATATCACGTCATTTAATTGTCGCGACTATATAGACACTGTAGGGTATAGAATATCTGCTGTAACTCATTTGATAAAAGATGTTTGTAAATAAAAATAAAATTATTTATGATTTAAATTGCAAACATTGGTTTATTGGTGTATGTATTCACAGGAGTATGCGGACAATGAGTTTGAAAAGGCGATGCTTGAATACTATGCCAAGAGCTTCAAAACAGGTTCACTGGATGCTCACAAGGATGGCTCGCGCCAGTGGATCAAGAACAAGAAGCCCGCCATTGAGACGTAATTCCTGCATGCTCTGATTAATTTGCTCTGCCTACTGATTAAGGCTCAGGTCTCATGATGTTTGTTATTTGTTTATCATTACTATTATTTTAGAGCTATTCTTATTAATTAAAATATTACAATACCGACTTGCTTATTTTGTTTAGTCTTTAATTTCTTTTCAGATATTTAGGAAAATTATATAATAGTGAGGAAAAAGTCACACTAGTGTTAAAAGTTATGATGACTTGCATGATGTTTTACAGCTCAAAATAATGTAAAATATATGGTTAGAACGTTTGCGATTCAACAAATGCAAGAGAGCTATCAAAATAAATTTACAGAAAATCCCTTAATTAATGACAAGAAACTGAAATAATGAACTCAGCATGTGAAACTGAGCCTTAATATGTTGCAATTAGTCTTCAGTCATTGTGGATTGGTTTTCTTGTTCTGGGAATTGTGTCACATTTGTGTTTTGTAATAAAATCACTGAACATTTATTAACACGTTGACTTAGGGAAAGCAAGTTTTAGAAGGTTTAAAAATTATATTTTTAAACAGAGATGGTTTTTATACAAGACTTTTGATACTCAATACCAATTATGTATCATTTCAAACAAAAACCATCAATAATTTCAGAAATATACAATTTTTGTAACATAAAATATTAATAAAAAGTATGTTGAGTGTGTTATTTACATATCATGACTGAGTCTTATTAAGTGAAAAAATAACAAATTATAGGACAATACATTTTCATTCTGTAACTTTTATCATAGAACAGTGTCATCTACAACATAACCTTCATGGTATTACAACTGACTTTTGAAAGGAATCCCTTTTCAGGAACTTTTGGTAAATATTTTTTTTATCATTAAATGACCAAAATTAAAACCATTTGGTGTCTTAAGGCTTGGTCTCACACATGATTTTTTTTTTACCATTACTTTTATGTAAGGGTTATTTCTTATTTATAATATTTTAACCCAATACTTCCCTTGCATTTCTTGTTCTACCACAAATATTTTCAGCCGCTATTCACTGATTGCAATATGGATGTAAAAAGATGCACCAGTCTTTGTAATGATCATCAGTTACACACCATTTTACACCCATTCCATGATATTATACTAAGACAGGCCTGCCGTTTTTACGGATTTTATCCGTTTTCACGGATATTTTAAGCTTAAAACGGACTAACGGATAAACGGCGACATTCACGGATATTTACGACGCTTCGCCGATAGTTTCATATTTGAATTTCGTTCGTGTAAATATTTACATTCAACTACCTATTTGAAGTTGTCAAACCGTATAAGCATCCAACAGTAAAGCAAACACTCAGATTAGGTGTAGCGCCATGGAACTTCCAATCGTTTAACCACAAACCAAAAACATATACTCCCACATATAGTTTCATGAAGTTTAATATCTATGGTTTCGGGGGAAATGTTTTTTGTTTTTTGAGTTAAACGCTAAGAAGTGTCATGATGTCAGTAAACATTGGAATTTTTTGCCATTACAATGTTTTAGGTGCGGCATTTGTTTACAAACTTCTTACGTGATTTAAGTAGTAGTTTTGGTCTTAGCTGATTGTGATGGAGAAAAAACGAAAGGCTTCGCTGGACAGGTCACTTTATAAACAGCGTTATCGTAAAGAATGGGAGCAAGAATTGAAATGGTTGAGGCGTGGCAAAACGGAATTTTCCGCCGTTTGTTCGACTTGCAACTCGGAACTGAACATGACGAAGGGCGGCTTGAAGGATCTTCGGCGGCACAAAAATACGCAAGTTCATGCGAAAAACCAACAAGCTGCTGATCAGAGTTGTTCTTTGACGAGTTTTGTAACCAAACCAAACAAAATAATTAATTCGGAACTGTTATGGGCGAACTTCGTTTGTGAAAACAATTTATCTGTGAAACTCAGTGATAATTTCACGAAACTTGTCCCGCAAATGTTTCCAGTTAACGAAATCGCAAGAAACTTTCATTGTTCTCGCACTAAAACTAGCCAGATAATTATTCAATCTTTGGGTAAATCAGCTGCAGATTATGTTACCTATGCAATGAAAACACAATTTTTCTAACTGATGATTGATGAATCAACTGATGTTACAGTCACTAGGCAGTTTGTAGTGTTAGTAAGGTTCTTTCCATCAGAGATTGTTGAAACTCATGTGTACAAAGTAATGGCTTTGAGTGGTGCTGCAACTGGAGAAATTCTCTTTGCATTGGTGAACTCCTCATTTGAAGAGGATGTTATTCCCTGGAAAAATTGTTTAAGTATGTCAGCTGATGGAGCAAAGGTAATGGTTGGAGAATTCATTTCAATGCTATCCAGGGTGAAACAACAATGCAATGTATGGTTCTTACATTGCACATGCCACGTGGCTCACCTAGCAGCATCTCATGCCTGCAGTGAGCTGCCAGACGTGTGTGAACAGTTATCTAAAGATGTCTATGTGCACTTCAAAACCTCAGGAAAGCGGAAAGATGAATTCAAGGATATTCAGGAAATGTTGGAAATGGAGACCCACAACATTCTTTGACCTTCTTTCACAAGATGGCTGGCTCTCCTACAGTGTGTGGAGCGCTTGTTAGAGCAGTGGCCTGCACTGATAGAGTATTTTGATAATTTGGGTGGGAAAGAAAGCAAATCAGATTCTGTTTATCGCATTGTCAGTACTTTACACTCAGAATTGGATTAACTATACTTTTTCTTCCTTCAAGCTGTACTGCCAAGATTTTCCTAACTCAACACTTTGTTTCAGCAAGAAAGACCATACATCCATAAACTCTATCCTGAAATGTGTGTGCTGCTCAGGCAATTTGTTGCAAGCTACGTGAAATTTCCAATAATTCAGGAATGTGGTATCACTAAAGTAGACGATAAGCGTGAAAACCAACAGCCAGATGAAGGAATTTTTATTGGTCACAAAACCAGAGATTTCTTGGAAACCTGTATTTTAGCCACCGAACAGAAAAAAAGACTTTTTTTGGGAATGTCAGAAAATTTTATCAGACAAGAACTAAAGAGCTGTGTCGCCTCCTGCCTCTTGAGGATGTGTTAAAAAATATTACGATTTTTGATTTTTGATCCCTGCAACAAGCCATCAGGAGACTGGCACAAAGTAGAGAAGCTTGCCAACAGGTTTCCGAATGTGATCGGGCCAGATGACATGGATACACTGAATGATGAGTTTATATCTTATTCATTATGGGAACCTGTACCAGCCTTGCCAAAACAGGAAATAGATTCCTACTGGCACATTGTCTCTCAGCACAGGCAAAATGATGTAGTGGTTTATCCTGTACTCTCAAAACTTGCAAAAGCCATGTTAATAGTACTTCCCCACAGCATTGCTGCTGTGGAAAGGTTTTCAGCAATCTCAAGATGGCTAAAACTGTTCACAGATTGTCAATGGAATCACCAATGTTAAATGCGCTGTTGCATTGCAGAATGAGAACATCTGCAGGTCTGGCTTTCAAGCCCACTGATGGGATGCGGAAAAGAGCACAGAACATGAAAAAGTAGCTAGTTAATGATGTGAAATACATTTGTTTTTTTTAAACTTGTAAATAACTTCAGTTGTATGGATGTATTTATAGTTTGTAAATAAGAAAAGCACCAAAGCCTATACTGAAGAGAAACTTTTTTAATTACTTTTCATTTTATTGTGATACCAACTGTATTAGTTTTTTTAGTGTAAGTGGCAAATCTTAACAATTTTTTACATTCATTTGATTTTTTAAATTTATGTTTTGGAATGCAATGTATATTTAAAATTACAGCGACAAATAAATTATGTCAATTAGACAATTACGGCTATAAATTTTACAGGATTTTTAAATGCTGTAAAGAGGATTTAGGAACCTAATTTGGTGGCAGGCCTGCTCTAAGGGCGGAATTCATAGTGGTGATATAAACAATACTTGAAAAAAGTACTGCTTATATGCATGCTTAAGTATGGCATTAAATTCATAGCGAACAAAAAGAGCACTGCTTATTAGGACTACTTCAAGTAATACTTCACGAAGCACTGCGTCAAATAAGTACTGCTCAATACAAATTCACAGTCATGAAATAAGTTTGCCTTGTTTCGCAAGTATTCATAATCAAATAAGCCATGCTTATTCATTGATATAAGTAATACTTCATGAAGTCGGCTATCTAGGTGACTCAAGTACTGGGATGGATTTGTTTGATGTAAGGAATAGGTTATGTAAGGTATTAATTCCCGTTAATTTTTCCATATATTAAATTAAAATTGAGAGTGTAAACAAATTCAATTTGGGGAAAAGAAACGAAACAAATAGTTGCCGCTTAGTTTTGTAAACAATACAGGCTACGTACATAACCTCTTCTGCAGCTAGCATGTTGTTTCGCTACCACGTGGTTAACTTCACCCGCTTATAGATCTAGAGCTGTAGCAAACCGTATGTATTCGGTACTGAGTAATGGGAGCGCCATCTAGTACCGAGTAACGAAACGTTAATCATGGCTGCATCTCGTTACTCGCATTTTTCGTATGTTTTACGCAATCGCGCGCATATTTGATGAATTTACGTTACAAAGAACGATATTTGTTTATTAAGTAAAGTATAATTTGGAAATTCGTCGTCCAAAAAGCTGCTGTAATGAGATTTTATTGTTTCTTGGTTAACAAAAACAGTTAATTATCAAATATTGCTAATTGTTTATATTCTATTTATTATTATTATTATTTACGCGACGTTATACTGTACGCGGCGTACAGTACGCGTACGCAATACGACTCGATTCGTTGCTGCAACATAACATAGCATATGCGGTATCAGAAGTAACGAGTAACGCAGGGCTGCCACCACTTTGAAAACAATATCCTTGATTGAAATGTGAAATATCCTGTAATATCCTTGTTTTCAATACAAAATATCCTGTAAAATCCTGTACATTTAAAAATACAAAAAAATATGCAATTTTTATGAAAATTACTCGATCATAATGTACGTGAATTCTGCCATATTCTTCCTAGAAGCATTTAGCATTGGCAATTCAAGATATGACCTGTGCCCTGTCTTGATAAGGTTGAGCTTACTAAATATCCTTTCCACCCCTGCATTGCTGTGTGGAAGGATAAGTATTGCTTGCCTTTGCAAGTTTACAAAGCAGTGGAAAACATGTTTTCCCATTAATTTCATACTGTGACACTTAATGCCAGGTCTGCCACCAAATTAGGTTCCTAAACCCTCTTTATAGCATTTAAAAATCCTGTAAAATTTATAGCTGTAATTGACATAATTTATTTTTCCCAGTAATTTTAAATATACATTGCATTCCAAAACATAATTAAAAAAAAAAATCAAATGAATGTAAAAAATGTTTAAGATTTGCCACTTACATTACAAAACTAATAATTGATATCACAATAAAATGAAAAGTAATTAAAAAATTTCTCTTCAGTATAGGCTTTGGTGCTTTTATTTACAAACTATAAATACATCCATACAACTGAAGTTATTTACAAGTTTAAAAAAACAAATGTATTTCACATCATTAACTAGCTACTTTTTCATGTTCTGTGCTCTTTTCCGCATCTCGTTATTGGACTTGAAAGCCAGACCTGCAGATGTTCTCATTGTGCAATGCAACAGCGCATTTAACATTGGTGATTCCATGTATTATCTGTGAACAGTTTAACCATCTTGAGATTGCTGAAAACCCTTTCCACAGCAGATTTTGACCAGTTGCAGCACCACTCAAAGCCATTACTTTGTACAGATGAGTTTCAACAATCTCAGATGGAAATAACCTTGCTAACACTACAACCTGCCTAGTGACTGTCAGTTGATTCATCAGTCATCAGTGTGAAAAATTGTGTTTTCATTGCATAGGTAACATAATCTGCAGCTGATGTACCCAAAGATTGAATAATTATCTGGCTAGTTTTATTGCGAGAACAATGAAAGTTTCTTGCGATTTCACTATCTGGAAACATTTGCGGGACAAGTTTCGTGAAGTTATCACTGAGTTTCACAGATAAATTGTTTTCACAAACGAAGTTCGCCCATAACAGTTCTGCATCAATGATTTTGTTTGGTTTGGTTACAAAACTCGTCAAAGAATAACTCTGATCAGCAGCTCGTTGGTTTTTCGCATGAACGTACGTCTTCAAGCCGCCCTTTGTCATGTTCAGTTCCGAGTTGCAAGTCGAACAAACGGCGGAAAATTCCGTTTTGCCATGCCTAAACCATTTCAATTCTTGTTCCCATTCTTTACGATAACGCTGTTTATAAAGTGACCTGTCCGGCGAAGCCTTTCACTTTTTCTCCATCACAATCAGCTAAGACCAAAACTACTACTTAAATCACGTATGAAGTTTGTAAACAAATGCCGCACCTAAAACATTGTAATGGCAAAAATTACCAATGTGTACTGACGCCATGACACTTCTTAGCGTTTAACTCGACAAACAAAAAACATTTCCCCCGAAACCATAGATATTGTACTTCATGAAACGATATGTGGGAGTATATGTTTTTGGTTTGTGGTTAAACGATTGGAAGTTCCATGGCGCTACACCTAATGTGAATGTTTGCTTTACTGTTGGATGCTTGTATGGTTTGACAACTTCAAATAGGTAGTTGAATGTAAATATTTACACGAGCGAAATTCAAATATGAAAATATCGGCGAAGCGTCGTAAATATCCGTGAATGTCGCCGTTTATCCGTTAGTCCGTTTTAAGTTTAAAATATCCGTGAAAACGGACAAAATCTGTGAAAACGGCAGGCCTGGAGTAACGTAACGATACGATAATAATGAGTATAAATTGTTATAGTAACGTATACATACGGGTATGCTTTTTTTCGTTACTTTTACACCTCTATATAGATCACAGACACAATATGGCCAACATAATTTAACAACACAAACATTAAAAACATATTTATGTAGTTGTAAATTCGTTTTTAATACATGTTCATATTTATGTTATTCAAGTTCACTATCAAATAAAGTATAAATATCATCTTACGTATTAATTTCATTATTTTAATTGCATGATATATGGTTTGAAACGTGGGCATTTTTATTTTCAAACAGGGAAACTATGTTTTTACAGCAGTATATTTGCTTGCATTACGGTGGCACAAAATTCGTCCTTTACTTTTTGAGATACTTCAAGTACAGCATGGCCAATATAAGTAGTGCTTGTTCAAGTATTACTTCGTCAAGTATAGGTTTATGAATTCATTGCTGGAATAAGTACTACTTGAAGAATAAGCACTACTTTATAAAGTATTACTTATTCGCCAAACAAGCCTTCGACTATGAATCCCGCCCTAAGACTTAGTGAATATCTGTTGAAAATATTTTTGGCAGAACAAGAAATGCAAGGGAGCAATCGAGTTAAAATTCTAGAAATAACACCTAAAAATAATGACCAAAAAAATGAAAAAAATCACCATGGTGTGAGAGACCAAGTTGTAGTATAAAATTTTGTTGAGAATCTATGATGTCATTTTATTAATGTCTTCTATGAAAAAGTTTGAAATGGTACAAATAATTTGGTGATAATTTAATACGTTAACAATTTTAGTTAATTAATAAGATTACAATTATAATACTACAGTAGAACTCCAATTTTACATTTCCGCTTTTTACGTTTTTTGTTATTTGCACAATTTTATTTTGGTCCTGTTTTTACCTTATTTGATGCAATGCAATAAATTCCCATTGATTACTATGCGAGTACAGTACTATGCTTCCCGTAATTTACGGTGTTTGTTTATGCTATACCAGGGGTCGGCAACCTGCGGCTCGCGAGCCACATGCGGCTCTTTGGATGTGAAGCTGCGGCTCTTTAGTTCCATACGCAAATATTATTTATTTTATAAAAAAAAAACATTTAAATATCGTTCTAAATCGATGAACGAGGATTAGGCACCATTTCTATCTCTCAGCCACTTGTACTCGCTTTTCCCCGCACCCCTCCCCCGTGACACGCGTCGTCACTGCCGTCAGTGCGGCGGAAGCTCTCGAATGACGCCGTCGTCGGATGTTTCTATGTAGGTTTGAATTCGCTTTCGACGCAAGACAGTTTGGCGTCTTCACCAGTGCTTTGGCTGTGACGTATAGTTTGTTGTTTCAAGTAGAAGAGTAACAAGCGAATTATCTACTCAAAGGTATGTATGTACACACACACACACACACACACATATATATATATATATATATATATATATATATATATATATATATATATATATATATATATATATATATATATATATATATATATATATATGTATATATATATATATATATATATATATATATATATATATATATATATGTATATATATAATAAAAAAACGAAGTAAAGGTAAGAAAAATTAATTATTTTTGCAGAAGTTATTCAGAGCGGTAAATTACTTCATTTGCAATTTCTAAAGCAATATCGCGATAAAACCAGTGCAACTGTTGACACGAATTACATCATCACAGTTATAAAAAAATTAAAGATGATTTTGCTGACAGATTTCAGCAATTCAAAACCAACGAAACCACTCTAGCATTCATAGTAAATCCTCTCAACACAAATAGTAACGAAATTCACATTGAGCCATTTGGAGTTGATACTGGATCTCTATAAATGCAATTGATCGATTTAAAAAGTAAAGATTTGTAGAGTGGAAAATTTACAGAGATGAAAAGCAAGTTGGAAGAGTTGGAGGTCCAGAAATGTATGAACGTAAGGCAACAAAAGTGGACAGCTTTAAAAGAAATGCCGCGAGTTGAGGCACTTATATTCGACGCATGGAATAGTCTTCCAGATTGCTACAGTAAGGTGAAGAAGTTGGCATTTGGAATGCTGACTATCTTTGGATCGACATATTCTTGCGAGCAAGCGTTCTCTTGCATTAATATATAACTAAAAGTAAAGTAAGAAGCCAACTAACAAATGAAAATTTATAGTCGTGCTTGAAACTGAAAACAACAAGTTATGAGCCAGATTTATCCAAACTTTCTAAAACCATGCAAAGCCAACGCTCCCATTGAATTTGTTTGTTCAAATGTATGCTATGGTTTTTTTTGTACAAGTTACATTGTTTAGTAAAATTTAAATATTCTACTTGAATAACAATGCAAAGCCATCGCTCCAATTGAATTTGTTTGCTCAATTGTTTGTTATTGAAGTACAAGTTAGTGTTGTAATTAAATATTTAATTTTTTAACTTCTTAGTTAAATAATAAGTGATTATATAATAATACCATATATATTATCTAATTTGTTGTGAAAAACACTACTTATATATGTAAGTATATTTTTTCTTATAAATCAATAGATTATTTTTAAAAAACTTAATTTATGCAATACTAGCCTATGTATTGTTGGCAAGAAAAATTTTTGTGGCTCTTTAAAAATTTTGAAATTTTGTAAATTGTATTTTTTGACTCTTCCGACTCAAAAGGTCGCCGACCCCTGAGCTATACCTACATTAATGTGTTATTCCCATGTTTGTCATGTACGTCATACATGTCAAGATAAAACTTTCATGTGAAATACCAGATCCAAAATGCTGTTGGGAACACTAGCTTTGTAGCTCCTGAATTTTGTGATGCTCTCTTCCATTAAAAATGGTATTGACATGCTGCCAACACTGGTCTAATAATAGCGGACTTTGAAAAAAATGTTAGCATGCGACACTAGCACTACAGTTTATAAAAATTCAGACTGTCCATCAGTAACTTATACATTCTTTGTCAAATAACATGATCGGTAACAATTTTAAAGGTGAATAAGTGTAAAATTTTGTCTTTTACTGTGAGTAATTAACTGAATTTTTATATATATATATTTTATCGAAATGGCAGCTTATAAAAGATGGAAATCATTTTCTACTGATAAAAAACTAAACATTTCAAAGTGCGAGAACGATCACAAAGGTACTTGACTACTTGTGTTTCACTTGCTGAGAGGTTAGCCATGCATTTTTCAACTCTGAACTTAATTGTGAAAAATTGCGAAATTATTAATTAATTATTAAAGAATATGCAGCCCAGTTTCGTGATAAAGTACTGTATATTCTTATCCTGTAAATGTCTGAAGTTACTATGAATTGCTAATTAAAGTATGAAAGTACATATGTATATAAACTTTATTTATGCTTACCTGTACTCTATACAGAATGTAAATACAGGAATTAATGTAAACTATTCTATTTACATACGCTTCAGACACTCTTAATAATTATGTTTATATCATAGTATGGTAGGTGTATGTTAAGATCGTATATCACTATTCTTTGAGCAAAAAAATTTTCATACATTTCCCACATACATATTAAACTTTCCCACATTTTACATTATTTTCAGACACCCCCTTGAATAGTGTACAAGTAATATTTACTAGGAAAAAAACCTTCCTATTATCAGTATCTGAGGATACAGTTGTTTTAGAATACGTATTTTAATTGTTAAATGGTTTAAACATCAGATATCTCAGTTACCTAGGTATAAATTATATCAGTGTAAAAATAAACAAAAACATGAAGAGTACTGTTTGGAAGTTTACTATTTAGCTATGAAATTTATATGTGTTACCACAGATGTGGTTGAGTAAAATATGTTATACATGTATTTGAATAAATAATGACTCCACAGTTAACTAAAAAATGGGTTACACTCTCACTAGGCCTAAGTTATCATATGCAATACAGCTTTCTTTATACAGATTACAGTTCATAAGATGATATATTGTTTATTGACAAAACTAATATTTTAACTGTTAGGATTGTAATGGCTGTAAACAAAGTGCCCATAAAAGAAATGATTAACATCAAAATTCCATATTGAAATGTAATTTGCCAGGAAAGAGTAATGGTTACAGAAAATATGACATTTAATAATAAACATTTTATATTTGTTATATTCTTACAATCAAGTTTTTTTTTATGTTAAAATAATACTTAAGACATGCTGATACATTAATATAGTTGATTTTAATTTTATTAAAATGAGCTTATGGCACCGTGCCTTACTTGGCCTGACTCCTACATTGTGCTTTATTTATGATATATGTGGCTTTTTGCAACTAGTAAACTGTATTATTTTGATGCTATAGATTGTGCTGTTCAAAATAGTATCTTCAAAGTGCTGAAAATCGAGAATATCAGAGGAAAGAAGAAATAGTTTTGGTTTCACATGAAGGAAATTTCACAGATTACACATTGTAAATGTGGCACATCTGAGATGCAGGGAGTGTATTTGGAGATATCCACCACTAAACCCCAGGTGTGATGGCGTTGCAGGTACATAGGGTTCATAGAGACGTACCGGGACCCGGCTGGCGTGCGGGGAGAGTGGCAGGGCTTTGTGGCCATGGTGAACAAGCCCATGTCGGAGAAGTTCTCCAAGCTGGTGGACAAGGCAGAGAGCTTGCTGCAGTTGCTCCCATGGGACCGCTCCTTCGAGAAGGACAAGTTCCTGCAGCCGGACTTCACCTCGCTCGATGTGCTGTGTTTTGCGGGCAGCGGCATTCCCGCCGGCATCAACATTCCTAATTGTGAGTTACTTTCTCTCAGGAGTGGCTTTTTCTTAATTTCGGGATTACATTTTTGCAACAGTAAAACCTCATTATAAAAAGAGGTGTTTAAGAAGCATATATTATTATTAGGGGCAATGAAAAATGGTAAATAAAATGTCTCAATTTCGGTGAATAAACTAGAGGATTTCGTCATAAAATTTCGGTATTATAAGATAATTTCGTTGAATAAAAACAATGTATTTAGAGTCATTTTTATGCATTTCATAAGCGATGAGATTCAATTATAACTAGGGATGGGGCGACCGAATCCAATATCCGCCGAATCCGCTGAATTCTAGGGATTCGAAGCTTCGGCACGTCTGATATAGGATTCGTCAAAGGATTCGTTTTTTTTTTTTTTACTAAATATGGGGAAAAAATACAGTAAAACTCGCTTACGAGGTCCCACATGGTAGGTTTTTCCGTATAAAGCGTTTAAATTGCCCAAGGTCTCATCATTTATGCCATTAAATGTGTGATATAAAGTCAGTTAAAATTTTTTCTGAAACTTCCTGTCTCAATTAATGGCGCACGTGCACGTAAATATGAAGAAAAGACAAATGAACAACATACGAATAAATATGGATGATGTACCATAACTACAGTACAAACCCAATAGTTGTTTTAAGATAATTCCATAAAAAGAACAAGATTCTTTGTAGAATACCATAATTACTACAGAAGCATGATAGCTACCATATTTGCACTATAGTTACCGTAACAACAGAGATGTATATTTACCGTGATAGTAATGTATTATTTATTTATGACATATTAAATTAAAGAACATTGTTGAAAAAAAAAAAAAAGGATGTTAAACTTTGATATGTACGGTTGGCACATGTAGCTAAGAAATAATGCGATCTGAAAGAATGCAGTACTACTACGAAAAGTGAAAATGGTACTCGTGGATTTTTAGGTTATGGCAGTCTCTTTCGTTTTTCAGTAATATCGGCCGCAAATTAACAAGCGTACTGTATCGGAAGTCGGCAGAAATGCTGATTCAACTAAATATTAGCAAAATCGGCTTCTTCAGTATAGCTCTACATTTGATGACATGAGTAAACATATTTCAGACTTCAGGATATTGAAAAAGACTTTAATTTCCATGTAGGTTTATTTGTGTATGTTTTTTTGCAAGTGTAAATATAATTAAGTAAAATACTTTTATTTTTATTACTTTCAATTGATTAGACTTTAATAACCAGTCAGTTACAGATATTTATGACACTAATTTTGAGGTTAAGCAATTTTACTAAACCATTCCAGCCACGTAGGTTGCCAGCGAGAGATGCTTCTCTTCTGCTGGAAACACTATCTCATCTCCAATTGTAGAGATAATTTAACTCCTGAACGTACAGAACAAATTATTGTTCTGCATGATAGATTAAAGAACAGAATTTAATACTCTGTGACAATCTCTCTCAGAATTATTGTGAGGAAATTTTGAAACAATGTGAATGTACTTTTCAAACAACATGATTTTTGGTGCTAAGTTTGTTGAAGCTCAGTAAGGACTCCAGAAAAATTGACAAGGATGAAATTTTTCCAAAGATATGTTACATTTACACAAACATATGATTGGTTATGTTAGTTGGATGAAATCAGTTACTAATGAACCAATGGAAACAGGTAAGATTCAATGGAAAAAAAATTTTTTTTTTCTAGCAGTGCAAAATGTAAACACACTCTGTAAATAGTTACCCAAAATTAATAAGCCCACTTCATTTTAATACTTTATTCAAACATTATACTAAGTTTAAGATAAAAATAATTTCCCAAAAGTATAACTGTACCACAAAAGCTCGAGCTCGGCTCGAAGTAAAAATTCTTAGGCTCGCAGACCTCTAGTTATTTATAGAAAAAATCCTAACCGCTAATCTGTACTAAAACTGAAATTTTTCAAGAAAATTTTTTGTCTTTATATACACTTATACCAGAAATGTACCAAACTACATGTTATAAAGTCAAGGGACTTTTAGTGCAAGCAGAATACATCTCACTTACATTAGATATGTGGACATCATCTGTTAAAAGATTCGGGTTTGGGTTCGAGATTCGGCAATTCCAGTCTAGGATTTGAGTTAGGATTCGGATTCGAGGAAATCAGGTTCGCCCCATCCCTAATTATAACAATTTTTTACACAAGACATTCATAATAATAATAATAATAATAATAATAATAATAATAATAATAATAATAATACACATTTAAGATTTATAATACAATACCTACCAAAAATTGTTTCATATAATTTCAAACAATTTCTTAATATTTTTGACCAAATGTAATACAATTTTCAGTATAAAATAAGTTAAAGTCAATCTAAATAATTGTGTTATTAAATTTGCAAAACTTGTAACACAGGTTTGTGGCGTGCATTGTGTGACTGTGGATCCTCTTGATTTTTTTCGAAGGAATCTGCTACAATCTTTTTGAATAATTTGCAAAAGTACTTTTAGAGTAAACTAAGTAACTTAACATGGCCTTCTTAATCTGTTTACATTGTTTCTGACAAGAATGAAATAGAGAACATGTGAAAATACTGAATTGTGGTAGTAACACAAATACTCAAAAACTTAAAATCCTTGACTTCAATAGCTAGCTCCAAAACACAATCCTAACATAACTTCAATGTTATCAGCCCGCAAAAATGTTCGCTTGTCGGACATGATGTTGCTGTAAATGGAAAAAAACCCTCTCACTGTCAACATTGGAATCAGGGATCCACAGGCACTTCACAGCATTGGTTGCATACTCTGGGAAATCTGATTTTAAAGACAGCAGGATGGTAAGAATATCGACGTTGTTAGAAATTGATTTTAAGACTGCCTGTTTAGTCTGAGTGTAGCCTTATAGAACAAGTCGAAAAGGCACCTGGGATAGGAAAGGAAGTTTTTCAATCTTGTTCTGCAACTCAACAGTGTCAACCTCTAGCCCCTTACAAGCAATTTCTTTGGGATCAAACAAAACACCCACACACTCTACAAAATCCTTGGCAGGATCACTGGCAATCAACGATGATAGCTTCAATAGAGAATTCTGTCCTGTTGAAACAAGAGTAGCCCTAACAGCAGATTTCAAGCAAAGTTGTGAGTTCAGCATCTGTGTTGTTTCAGGATGAAAAGTATTATCACTGGCCAATTTGAAACTGGTTTTCAAATCATAAAGTTTTCCTATTAACCTGTGAGCAAAAGGATATGACGAACCCTCTAAAATCTCAAGCAATTCTACAGTTGACTTACAGTGCTCAACTACAAATCTTGCTTCACATTGCAAAACAGCAACTTTGTCCATAGACATCTGCATGTAATATTCTGTTGAACTGCCACTAGTTTCTGCATCTTCTGTCTTGAAGTATTCTAAAAGATGGGGTAAGTATGTGTCAATGTACTCCATAGCAAGGAACCACGAATTCCAGCGTGTTAAAACAGGAGATGGGAACAATTTGGGGTGAATGGACGACACCTTCAGAAACTGAAAATAGTGGTGTTTCCTGTTCATTGAATTCAAGAAAAACATTTTGGTTTTCATTACACACTCATTCAGTTCGGAAAGCTGTGCCACCCAAATATTGCTAGCCAGGCAGAGCTGGTGTGCCCAGCACTGGATATGTAGCAGTTTGTCACTTACCAAAACGCGCAAAAGGTCAGCACATTTTGTCATGTACTTTGCCGAGTCGCAAGTGAGTGAAATTACATTATCATATTTCACATCAAATTTCACCAATATATCAACAATTTCTAGTGAGCATTCTGTCTAATTTGCATTCATCAAAACTTTTGTCCCAGGTACAAGCAAATTTTGTTCACTGCTTGCAGACAGAATCTTAAATAGTACGATGAACACACACTGTCCTTTCTTGTTGGTTGTTTCGTCACACAATACAATGTCTTGCCCTTTCATGAGTTCTTTTATTTTCTCCTCCTCTTCAACTTTCAAACTTTCAAGGTAAGTGCTTCGTAAGGTAGGTGAATGTGGAAGGTCACCGGACAATAAAAATAAACAATATTTATTTTCTCAATTTGTATTGATTTCGCACATTCTGAACTAAATTTTGAAAAATAATCCTGTTTCCATGTGTTTCGATACTAGCACTACATAACTTCTCTTGTGAAATTTGAAGGCCCCTGTATTTACCTTGCACATTAATAAATTATGGAAACACCAGAGATGAAATACAGAAAAAAGATAAGTAGTTTTTATTATTAGCAAGTGTGAAATAATGACCAGTTGGTGTTATTTTAAAGACTTTAAGTGATTTGAGAATATTTTGCATGTGACAGATGAGATTGATAGCAAGTAGCAGTAAAGTTTAAATTACGTACCTACAAATGGCTGTTAGCAAACTCAAAAAGACTAAAAATGCAAAATACATTAAAAGTGTTTTATTATGGTAATGAGGCACTTCTACTCAACTTACCTGGAATGTAATCATTCATCCGATCGCAGTCCTATATGGTCCAGTTTTTCAAGCGTCATGTTTGCTTGCACGAAAGCCCGCATTGTGTCTTTCGCAAATTTAGTTTTTTTGGCCTTGTGTTTTTTGTTCATAGACACATTTTCAACAATTGTTATCTGTCTTTTCACTCCGTTGCCACCATTATCTTTGTGGACTTTGTGCGAAGACCTTTGTTTACAATGTTTTTGCTGCTATCCTTCCTTTTCCAGTCAACTGTTACATTGCAGTACTGCACATAATAACTTTTTATGTTTGTCAAACACATAAAACCCTTCACTTTCATACTCCCGTGCCCTTTCAAATACACTTAAAACCTTTGGCATTTTTATACACAATTTTTACTGACAACGAAGCGTTTGTTTGGGAGTTAAAGTCAAGTGATAATTTACGTTTAGGTTATGTTACGATGCATTAAATTTTTTTAATGATATTTTGCGGTAGTACAACAACCAGTTGGCAAACAAGTTAATTTTTTTACATCCCGTGAACAGGGACAACAAAGCACAAAGGTAACAACTCGCGGGCTGTTCTGTTTGGTATACACTCCCATAGAAAGTTCTGTTCCAACCAATACCATTCCTCCGTGATTTTTGTTATTATTTTGTCTGGAAAGCTGTTCCCATTTGTGTACAGTCCCCTACGTCGGGTATCGTATCGATGTACGGAAGTTATTTCGTGCATTGCTAATAATTTAAACGTATTTTCGAATTAAATTATATAGGCATTTCGTAATTTCGTTACCAAATAGCCAATTTCGCACCTTGTTGGTATATTTCGCGGTGGTAATAAGATTTCGCGAAAACATAATGTGTATAGGTGTGCTGTGGATAGGTTAAGTTTACTTATTGATACAGTATAGATAATTGAAAGGGGTTTTATAAAAATTTCGCAATTTCGCATTCACCATTTTTCACTGCCCATTATTATTATTATTATTATTATTATTATTATTATTATTATTATTATTATTATTATTATTATTATTATTATTTATTTATTTATTTAGTTTGATGCAGACTTTTGTCAAGATTAAAATTAGATCTTAAACAAAGATGTGATTAAGAATTTATGTAATTTTAATTGTTGTTACAAAATGAATGTCTTTTTGGCTTGGATTTCTTAAGAAAAAAACAGCAAAGGTATTCAAATGTTATATTTATTGAAACAAACACTTTAGAAACAAATTTGAAATGATATTTTAAAAACAAAATTGCTGAAAGAAGCAAAGGGCTGGTCCAAAACCTTAACATCAATTTACATCAGCCCTATTTACATCAGGTTGGTAGAGAGGGAAAGAGAGCGCTGTGTTTGGGAGGAACTTTTGTCTGCTGGGGCGGACTCAGGATTGACTTCTGGGTGGGGCACCGGTAGTCTGGACCTAGTATAATACCTGTTTATTACTAAAGAAGTTAGAAACTGTAACAAAAAAAATATACATAAGATCATCTCCATAACTTTCTTAAATTCAACCCTTAAAAGTTTAATGATTTACTGTTGACTCATTCAGACATGTGGTAGGTACTTATGAAGCAGTACACCAACTCTATCTTTTGGCATAAACTAGACAGAACACAATGTGTACATTTCTATATGTTGTAATAATGAAAATAATTAAAACGTATGTCAAACACATTGAAACAATTAATTCTTCGCCTAACCTATAAGATTTCTAAAACGTTAAGCGTAAATAAACGAGAAGATAGGTTAATACCATATTTATTTTTCAGTTTTGTTCGGACGTTTACCAGGAAACTACGTTATTCTCCATTTGAAAAATGAACTTTTTGTGTCGTGTTAAGTAATGAAAGAAATATATGTGACCAGGTATAAATATAAAATGCATTGCAACTTTTCCTTTAAACAAAGCAGTCCCTTTTTTTCCCCAACTAAGTAACCACAGATATTAAACAATATGTTCAAACACAGCACAAAGAGCAACTTATCATAGAGTGAGTTATACTGTGCATGTGCAGCTCAGCGAACAAAGAGTACCAGCCGGCGGTTATGCCACGCCGTAACAGCAGCTGTCCGAGTACAATGACCTTTCTCTGTGTACGGTGTGCTATTGACGGTAATTTTCCATCAATTTGCAGCCTTTTTTTTAAATTTTTTACTTTAATGCAATATGTATGTAGCCCGTATTTGTTATAAACGCTGCAGGTTGCAACTGTATTTTAATAAACTTTAACGGATTTCTATAATAAGTCGATCTTAAAAATATTAACTTTTCACTACCTCATTGTACGTTGTGCGCTGGCTTACATATCTGGGTAGTTTTATAAATATGTACTTAGGTTTACCAGTGTTATACAACTCCCTTTAGTAGATTTTGGATAATAGTTATATTATACCAATGCTCAAGGTAGGTGGTACTCAGAGTTAATAATTAGATATTATTTTTTCCAAGCTTTATTTAACTCAGTCGGAGTTTTTTTCCTCTGGGGTTGTACAAGTGGAGATAAAGAAACTAAAATCAGACATTAAACAAATGGCAATCATACGGGTATCAAACTACTACTCATCCTTACTAGTAATCGTCTGACTTCTTACTATTTTATTATAAACAAAGGGCCCTTCACTAGTGTAATTATGATTATATTGGTGTAAGATTCCAGTTTAAATAATTATAAATAGTAAAATTTTACAGTTCTCCATATCTCAACCAACTGACCAACCTTATAGAAGTTCTTTTATATAACCAGTCCTTTGGTAGAGTGATCTCTATATTAATACCTGGAAACATATACCGATGTAGACAGCACACGAGCACCAGATGAAACACTCCTGCGACACTTCATTGTCCCGATGATGGCACAGTACTACCAGTAGTCGTCTGGTAGCTTCATCAATCCAACATCTATTCCTTATCTTGCTCCTGCACCATGCTTCACGTCTCTGTAGTTTAAAGTTTATCTTCAAGGATATCGACAAATCCCAACTTCCCAAGCTATTTCAACACTTACAATCCAGCAATTTTACCTCTAGTCACATCTATAACATCATAAAATAAAATTATAATTCAAGTTTTAAATTATTTTATCTTCTCTACTTTTTACATTTTTCTTTCTTTTTTAAAACCTTCAAACAACCAAACAACAACCAGAGATAAAACAAAACTAAACCACACGTTAAAACTCTTACATGACATTTCGTATGAAAGCTTAGAGAAAAACAAACATATTCCTTGAATTTAAATCGTTCATTACTCCTTGCTATAAAGAGTAACTTTACCTTTATAGTGTTTTGACAGTTTAAAACTATTTATAACAACTTGACTTTTTCTTCCCTGTAAAGAGCACTTAGCTGATAGTTTGAGTGCTGGTTATGTCTTTGAACAACCTTTTGAAATCAGGCTTTTGAATTATTCTCGAAAATTTATGAGCCGATAAATAAGAGGGTTCCAGAAAATTTATTTTTCAAATTTTTCCAGTTGTTGTCGAGAATTGCTTATTTCTAATTACAAAGTACCTCACATAAAAGATTTTATCACTTTAAAGTATATATTTTTTCTTCATTACAAGATGTTTTACATTTAGTAACAGGTCAGTATAAACCAGTATTAAAAACAGAACTGTTGGTGTATTTATAGGTACATGGTAATGGGATTTCATTTCACGGACATTTCGTTCAATTTTTTTGTCTTGAAGTTCAGATCTTTTTCTTTGAATACTAAGATTTTCTGGTATTTGGGAATTTGATTGGGCCTTTCCTTTTCTTAATTGATCATGCTGATTACAACCATAACAGTTGTAGCGTTGCAGATCCCTGCCCTCCCCAGCTTTGCAGAGTAATTTTTTGCCATCATGGTTTTAAGTAATGCAGTAGTAGTATCAGCTGATGAGATGAGTCAAAGTCGTAGTAACCTAGTTTTTCATACCTGTATTTTATCATTCTTAATATTCTCATAAGTAAATGTTGATACTTGATTATTTTATTCAGAAAAGCCATTTCACTAGATTTTTTTTACTGGTTCTCAATTTTATTTGCTTTAATTGTTTCATGCCTATATTTTACATGGGTATTCATTTGCAAGTTTTTATTGTAATTCTGGAACATTGTGTATTGTGCTGGTATAAGGAAGGACAGCGACAAGCTGGCACCTATTTTCCTGTACAGTTTTTCAACTGCAGAGGTTTTTCTGCCAGTTTCTGTGTGTGTTCTTAAGATGGGAAAATTGGCAGGTGTCCTTTTCTAGGAGAGATGCTGGCCAATCATAAAACTTGGTGATTTTTTCTTGTATTTTGCAGGAAAAAGCTTTGTTGCGAGGGATCAGAAATTTGCGTACTGCTATGTTTAGTGAGTGCTGTGCTGTGACTGGTTGGGGAGGTCGAGCACCTGCCACGCAGTTGCACACAGCCTCGTTAGTCGTCATTCAAGTACTGTGCCGAAAGGACATGCGGGGGTGGCTGCTCACAAATAATAGTCAATGTGAATCAAGGCGGATAATTTCACATCTGGGTGCCGGGGCCATGCCGCAGTTAGGTATGAACCTTTGTAGGAGAATCCTTCAGACTATTTAACTTGAATTTGTAGGCCCCAAACTTGCGATGTAGACCCGGGAGGTCTGCTGGGCAACCGGGATTTATTTTCCATATATTTTCGTACCTAGGTGATGGAGTCACTAGGGACAGTATTTCGTGAAGGCACAGAACTGTGAGTAGCGATTGACGAGGGTAAGTGAGTGGTTTCTTTGGACCTACTTTGTAAAGGACATGTAAGTATTGACCACATAAGAAGAATAAATGACCTAACTTCAAAAAAATTATCTCATTTTTTGCTAGATCATCTTTGGGGTAAACAGACATAACCTAAAGAGGTTAAATTCTATGGAACTGAAATTATTCTTCGTGCCAAACCAAAATTATTAAAGGGTTTTATGTTTGTGCTATTCAGGTTAAAGCTAGCCGGTGAGGTCTGGATTGGCACAGTATTGCTTCCTTGTTCACACAATGACTTAAATTTTGGTTGTTTGATATTACATGCATGATAATTGTTATCGATAGATTGAAAATTTTAATTATACAAACATAAGGCAATATTTCATGCTAGCAGAAGAATTTACTCAATCCATAACTTATCAAACATTTAATTTGGCATATATTATATGCTACCCTAAAACAGAAAACTAAGTATGTATATAGGTACACATAATATTGTCTCAAGTACCAGTAAATTAAAAAAAAAAAAACTTGTAACTAAAAAGCTGATAGTTGATCCCATTAATACTAATAGTCTGTACTCCTAAATTTAATTATTTACCACTTTTTGTTAATTTAGCTGATTATCATACGTATTTTTAATCATATTGTACCAGCTCTAGTTCTTTTGTCTACTTCAAAATTTAGGTTCAGATATGATAAAATGTTTTGATTATGTATCTTGTATGTGCATTTCAAGATTTTACTGTAGGAAAATATATATCATACGGTTGTTGTTTTTAATCTGGCAATGTTTTAAGGTACCTGAAATGGGATGTAAAGATTATCTGAATCAAATGTGTTTACAGAGATTAATGCAATGTTAATTATAAAACTTTTTTTCCTTTACTAAAATACAAGTTTGTTCGGTGGTTTTAGATGATGAAATCAGGCAGGTGGAAGGCTTCAAAAATGTCTCGCTTGGAAATGTGATACCTGCATACTTCAAAGAACCCAAAATCGCTTTTTTGGGAAAAGAAGATGCGGAATTGTTGGACAAATACAGAGTCTCAGCATTTGAGGTACAGTAATATCAGATTTAAGATGGCTAATGATTAATGTAGTTTTATTGAGTTATTGGTAGTTTGATGATAATTAGAAACAGAATTTATAATTTCTGCATTAATATAGTATTTAGTTAATATATAATAACTATTGTTTCATGCAACATTTAAATAATTGAAAATGGTTCCATTGTAGGTGAGTAGTCTTGTTAATACAAATAAAACTAGCTTGAACTGAGGTAGTTCTTTTTCAGTATGAAGAAACAATTATTATCACACTTAAAATTCCAAAAAAGATGTATTTTCTCAACATCATCATCGTTGAGTTATATGGCAGAGTTTACACATAAGACAGGGAAGGTTGACCTTTTCACTTTGCCTTTCATACACATGTGCCAGGAGCCCTTTCTTTTATGTGTATTTTTTTTTAAATTCAAAACTACATTACAGTATGTATTTCATGTAAGGACATTCTTGAAATTAATGTGTGTGATCTCTGATATATAATTTAAATATACTGGTTTAAGCCAATTATGTCAGTTTCACTGTACTGTGTAACAATGGCAGATAGACTTAGGGCCTGGGTACATTTTTCTTATTACTAATCCTTGTATGTCAATAACAGCCTTAAGTTTTCCCCCTTACAGACAAGGCCCCTATCGGTCGCCGGGTCCACATTTATTAATCCGGCACTATCTGCTGACAAAACATTTTTCACTTCTACCAGAAAATTTTAAGCACTGAAGTTTTATCATAAATTTGTTATAATAATTTAAAAAAAGTGTTTTTAAAAAGTTTATTGTGTCATAATTTTAATGATGAAAATTATTACTGTACATCAATTTCTTACTTAGCACGACTAATGCGTTCCTAAAAATGTTCGTGTTATTCAAAATTACGTATTATGAACCATTAATTTCCATAAATAAACAAGTTATTTTATTTAATGTGTTCTAATATGTGTAGAAAATTATTTTTTAAATAATATAAATGCATAGAATAACACTTGATGTCACACCATTTATCTGTTTTA